>NC_069505.1:96047916-96337916 GCF_027579735.1 Bombina bombina | reverse complement strand
GTGTGTGTACTAGGCAAGGAGACAGACGTGTGTGTGTGTGTGTGTACTAGGCAAGGAGACAGACTAGTGTGTGTGTGTGTGTGTGTACTAGGCAAGGAGACAGACGTGTGTGTGTGTGTGTGTGTGTACTAGGCAAGGAGACAGACGTGTGTGTGTGTGTGTACTAGGCAAGGAGACAGACTAGTAGTATGTGTGTGTGTACTAGGCAAGGAGACAGACTAGTGTGTGTGTGTGTACTAGGCAAGGAGACAGACTAGTGTGTGTGTGTGTATAATAGGCAAGGAGACAGACTTGTGTGTTTTGCGTGTGTAATAGGCAAGGAGACAGACTAGTGTGTGTGTGTGTGTGTGTACTAAGCAAGGAGACTAGTGTGTGTGTGTGTGTGTGTGTACTAAGCAAGGAGACAGACTTGTGTGTGTGTGTAATAGGCAAGAAGACAGACTTGTGTGTGTGTGTGTGTACTAGGCAAGAAGACAGACTAGTGTGTGTGTGTACTAGGCAAGGAGACAGACTAGAGTGTGTGTGTACTAGGCAAGGAGACAGACTAGTGTGTGTGTACTAGGCAAGGAGACAGACTAGTGTGTGTGTACTAGGCAAGGAGACAGACTAGTGTGTGTGTGTGTAATAGGCAAGAAGACAAACTTGTGTGTGTGTTTGTGTACTAGGCAAGAAGACAGACTTGTGTGTGTGTGTACTAGGCAAGGAGACAGACTAGTGTGTGTGTGTGTGTACTAGGCAATGAGACAGACTTGTGTGTGTGTGTACTAGGCAAGGAGACAGACTAGTGTGTGTGTGTACTAGGCAAGGAGACAGACTAGTGTGTGTGTGTACTAGGCAAGAAGACAGACTTGTGTGTGTGTGCTATGCAAGGAGACAGACTAGTGTGTGTGTGTGTGTACTAGGCAAGGAGACAGACTAGTGTGTGTGTGTGTGTGTGTGTACTAGGCAAGAAGGCAGACTTGTGTGTGTGTTTGTGTACTAGGCAAGAAGACAGACTTGTGTGTGTGTGTACTAGGCAAGGAGACAGACTAGTGTGTGTGTGTGTGAGTGTGTGTGTGTGTGTGTACTAGGCAAGGAGACAGACTAGAGTGTGTGTGTACTAGGCAAGGAGACAGACTAGTGTGTGTGTACTAGGCAAGGAGACAGACTAGTGTGTGTGTGTGTGTGTGTGTGTGCAATAGGCAAGGAGACAGACTAGTGTGTGTGTGTGTACTAGGCAAGGAGACAGACTAGTGTGTGTGTGTGTGTACTAGGCAAGGAGACAGACTAGTGTGTGTGTGTGTGTGTGTGTGTGTACTAGGCAAGAAGGCAGACTTGTGTGTGTGTTTGTGTACTAGGCAAGAAGACAGACTTGTGTGTGTGTGTACTAGGCAAGGAGACAGACTAGTGTGTGTGTGTGTGAGTGTGTGTGTGTGTGTGTGTACTAGGCAAGGAGACAGACTAGAGTGTGTGTGTACTAGGCAAGGAGACAGACTAGTGTGTGTGTACTAGGCAAGGAGACAGACTAGTGTGTGTGTGTGTGTGTGTGTGTGTGTGCAATAGGCAAGGAGACAGACTAGTGTGTGTGTGTGTACTAGGCAAGGAGACAGACTAGAGTGTGTGTGTGTACTAGGCAAGGAGACAGACTAGTGTGTGTGTGTGTACTAGGCAAGGAGACAGACTAGTGTGTGTGTGTGTACTAGGCAAGGAGACAGACTAGTGTGTGTGTGTGTACTAGGCAAGGAGACAGACTAGTGTGTGTGTGTGTACTAGGCAATGAGACAGACTAGTGTGTGTGTGTGTACTAGGCAAGGAGACAGACTAGTGTGTGTGTGTGTACTAGGCAATGAGACAGACTAGTGTGTGTGTGTGTGTGTGTGTGTGTACTAGGCAAGGAGACAGACTAGTATGTGTGTGTGTACTAGGCAAGGAGACAGACTAGTGTGTGTGTAATAGGCAAGGAGACAGACTAGTGTGTGTGTGTGTGTGTACTAGGCAAGGAGACAGACTAGTGTGTGTGTAATAGGCAAGGAGACAGACTAGTGTGTGTGTGTGTACTAGGCAAGGAGACAGACTAGTGTGTGTGTGTGTACTAGGCAAGGAGACAGACTAGTGTGTGTGTACTAGGCAAGGAGACAGACTAGTGTGTGTGTGTGTACTAGGCAAGGAGACAGACTAGTGTGTGTGTGTGTACTAGGCAAGGAGACAGACTAGTGTGTGTGTACTAGGCAAGGAGACAGACTAGTGTGTGTGTTTGTGTACTAGGCAAGGAGACAGACTAGTGTGTGTGTGTGTGTGTGTGTGTACTAGGCAAGTAGACAGACTAGTATGTGTGTGTGTACTAGGCAAGGAGACAGACTAGTGTGTGTGTAATAGGCAAGGAGACAGACTAGTGTGTGTGTGTGTGTACTAGGCAAGGAGACAGACTAGTGTGTGTGTGTGTGTACTAGGCAAGGAGACAGACTAGTGTGTGTGTACTAGGCAAGGAGACAGACTAGTGTGTGTGTTTGTGTACTAGGCAAGGAGACAGACTAGTGTGTGTGTGTGTGTGTGTACTAGGCAAGTAGACAGACTAGTATGTGTGTGTGTACTAGGCAAGGAGACAGACTAGTGTGTGTGTAATAGGCAAGGAGACAGACTAGTGTGTGTGTGTGTGTGTACTAGGCAAGGAGACAGACGTGTGTGTGTGTGTGTACTAGGCAAGGAGACAGACTAGTGTGTGTGTGTGTGTGTGTGTGTGTACTAGGCAAGGAGACAGACGTGTGTGTGTGTGTGTGTGTGTACTAGGCAAGGAGACAGACGTGTGTGTGTGTGTGTGTGTACTAGGCAAGGAGACAGACTAGTAGTATGTGTGTGTGTACTAGGCAAGGAGACAGACTAGTGTGTGTGTGTGTACTAGGCAAGGAGACAGACTAGTGTGTGTGTGTGTATAATAGGCAAGGAGACAGACTTGTGTGTTTTGCGTGTGTAATAGGCAAGGAGACAGACTAGTGTGTGTGTGTGTGTGTGTACTAAGCAAGGAGACTAGTGTGTGTGTGTGTGTGTGTACTAAGCAAGGAGACAGACGTGTGTGTGTGTGTAATAGGCAAGAAGACAGACTTGTGTGTGTGTGTGTGTACTAGGCAAGAAGACAGACTAGTGTGTGTGTGTACTAGGCAAGGAGACAGACTAGAGTGTGTGTGTACTAGTCAAGGAGACAGACTAGTGTGTGTGTACTAGGCAAGGAGACAGACTAGTGTGTGTGTGTGTAATAGGCAAGAAGACAAACTTGTGTGTGTGTTTGTGTACTATTCAAGAAGACAGACTTGTGTGTGTGTGTACTAGGCAAGGAGACAGACTAGTGTGTGTGTGTGTGTGTGTACTAGGCAATGAGACAGACTTGTGTGTGTGTGTACTAGGCAAGGAGACAGACTAGTGTGTGTGTGTACTAGGCAAGGAGACAGACTAGTGTGTGTGTGTACTAGGCAAGGAGACAGACTAGTGTGTGTGTGTACTAGGCAAGAAGACAGACTTGTGTGTGTGTGTGTGTGTGTGCTATGCAAGGAGACAGACTAGTGTGTGTGTGTGTACTAGGCAAGGAGACAGACTAGTGTGTGTGTGTGTGTGTACTAGGCAAGAAGGCAGACTTGTGTGTGTGTTTGTGTACTAGGCAAGAAGACAGACTAGTGTGTGTGTGTGTGTGTGTGTGTACTAGGCAAGGAGACAGACTAGTGTGTGTGTGTGTACTAGGCAAGGAGACAGACTAGTGTGTGTGTGTGTGTGTGTGTGTACTAGGCAAGGAGACAGACTAGTGTGTGTGTGTGTGAGTGTGTGTGTGTGTGTGTACTAGGCAAGGAGACAGACTAGAGTGTGTGTGTATTAGGCAAGGAGACAGACTAGTGTGTGTGTACTAGGCAAGGAGACAGACTTGTGTGTGTGTGTGTACTAGGCAAGGAGACAGACTAGTGTGTGTGTGTGTGTGTGTGTGTGTACTAGGCAAGGAGACAGACTTGTGTGTGTGTGTACTAGGCAAGGAGACAGACTAGTGTATGTGTGTGCAATAGGCAAGGAGACAGACTTGTGTGTGTGTGTGTGTACTAGGCAAGGAGACAGACTAGTGTGTGTGTGTGTGTGAGTGTGTGTGCAATAGGCAAGGAGACAGACTAGTGTGTGTGTGTGTACTAGGCAAGGAGACAGACTAGAGTGTGTGTGTGTACTAGGCAAGGAGACAGACTAGTGTGTGTGTGTGTAATAGGCAAGGAGACAGACTAGTGTGTGTGTGTGTACTAGGCAAGGAGACAGACTTGTGTGTGTGTGTGTGTGTACTAGGCAAGAAGACAGACTAGTGTGTGTGTGTGTGTACTAGGCAATGAGACAGACTTGTGTGTGTGTGTACTAGGCAAGGAGACAGACTAGTGTGTGTGTGTACTAGGCAAGAAGACAGACTTGTGTGTGTGTGTGTGTGTGCTATGCAAGGAGACAGACTAGTGTGTGTGTGTGTACTAGGCAAGGAGACAGACTAGTGTGTGTGTGTGTGTGTGTGTGTGTGCTATGCAAGGAGACAGACTAGTGTGTGTGTGTGTACTAGGCAAGGAGACAGACTAGTGTGTGTGTGTGTGTGAGTGTGTGTGTGTGTGTGTACTAGGCAAGGAGACAGACTAGAGTGTGTGTGTACTAGGCAAGGAGACAGACTAGTGTGTGTGTACTAGGCAAGGAGACAGACTAGTGTGTGTGTGTGTGTGTGTGTGTGTACTAGGCAAGGAGACAGACTTGTGTGTGTGTGTACTAGGCAAGGAGACAGACTAGTGTATGTGTGTGTAATAGGCAAGGAGACAGACTTGTGTGTGTGTGTGTGTGTACTAGGCAAGGAGACAGACTAGTGTGTGTGTGTGTGTGCGCAATAGGCAAGGAGACAGACTAGTGTGTGTGTGTGTACTAGGCAAGGAGACAGACTAGAGTGTGTGTGTGTACTAGGCAAGGAGACAGACTAGTGTGTGTGTGTGTACTAGGCAAGGAGACAGACTTGTGTGTGTGTGTGTACTAGGCAAGAAGACAGACTAGTGTGTGTGTGTGTGTACTAGGCAAGGAGACAGACGTGTGTGTGTGTACTAGGCAAGGAGACAGACTAGTGTGTGTGTAATAGGCAAGGAGACAGACTAGTGTGTGTGTGTGTGTGTACTAGGCAAGGAGACAGACTAGGGTATGTGTGTACTAGGCATGGAGACAGACTAGTGTGTGTGTGTGTGTGTACTAGGCAAGGAGACAGACTTGTTTGTGTGTGTGTGTGTGTACTAGGCAAGGAGACAGACTAGTGTGTGTGTGTGTACTAGGCAAGGAGACAGACTAGTAGTATGTGTGTGTGTACTAGGCAAGGAGACAGACTAGTGTGTGTGTGTGTACTAGGCAAGGAGACAGACTAGTGTGTGTGTGTGTATAATAGGCAAGGAGACAGACTTGTGTGTTTTGCGTGTGTAATAGGCAAGGAGACAGACTAGTGTGTGTGTGTGTACTAGGCAAGGAGACAGACTAGTGTGTGTGTGTGTGTGTGTGTGTACTAGGCAAGGAGACAGACTAGTGTGTGTGTGTGTGAGTGTGTGTGTGTGTGTGTACTAGGCAAGGAGACAGACTAGAGTGTGTGTGTATTAGGCAAGGAGACAGACTAGTGTGTGTGTACTAGGCAAGGAGACAGACTTGTGTGTGTGTGTGTACTAGGCAAGGAGACAGACTAGTGTGTGTGTGTGTGTGTGTGTGTGTGTGTGTACTAGGCAAGGAGACAGACTTGTATGTGTGTGTAATAGGCAAGGAGACAGACTTGTGTGTGTGTGTGTGTGTGTACTAGGCAAGGAGACAGACTAGTGTGTGTGTGTGTGTGTGAGTGTGTGTGCAATAGGCAAGGAGACAGACTAGTGTGTGTGTGTGTGTACTAGGCAAGGAGACAGACTAGAGTGTGTGTGTGTACTAGGCAAGGAGACAGACTAGTGTGTGTGTGTGTACTAGGCAAGGAGACAGACTTGTGTGTGTGTGTGTGTGTACTAGGCAAGAAGACAGACTAGTGTGTGTGTGTGTGTACTAGGCAATGAGACAGACTTGTGTGTGTGTGTACTAGGCAAGGAGACAGACTAGTGTGTGTGTGTACTAGGCAAGAAGACAGACTTGTGTGTGTGTGTGTGTGTGTGCTATGCAAGGAGACAGACTAGTGTGTGTGTGTGTACTAGGCAAGGAGACAGACTAGTGTGTGTGTGTGTGTGTGTGTACTAGGCAAGAAGGCAGACTTGTGTGTGTGTTTGTGTACTAGGCAAGAAGACAGACTTGTGTGTGTGTGTACTAGGCAAGGAGACAGACTAGTGTGTGTGTGTGTGAGTGTGTGTGTGTGTGTACTAGGCAAGGAGACAGACTAGAGTGTGTGTGTACTAGGCAAGGAGACAGACTAGTGTGTGTGTACTAGGCAAGGAGACAGACTAGTGTGTGTGTGTGTGTGTGTGTGTACTAGGCAAGGAGACAGACTTGTGTGTGTACTAGGCAAGGAGACAGACTAGTGTATGTGTGTGTAATAGGCAAGGAGACAGACTTGTGTGTGTGTGTGTGTACTAGGCAAGGAGACAGACTAGTGTGTGTGTGTGTGTGCAATAGGCAAGGAGACAGACTAGTGTGTGTGTGTGTACTAGGCAAGGAGACAGACTAGAGTGTGTGTGTGTACTAGGCAAGGAGACAGACTAGTGTGTGTGTGTGTACTAGGCAAGGAGACAGACTTGTGTGTGTGTGTGTACTAGGCAAGAAGACAGACTAGTGTGTGTGTGTGTGTACTAGGCAAGGAGACAGACGTGTGTGTGTGTACTAGGCAAGGAGACAGACTAGTGTGTGTGTAATAGGCAAGGAGACAGACTAGTGTGTGTGTGTGTGTGTACTAGGCAAGGAGACAGACTAGGGTATGTGTGTACTAGGCATGGAGACAGACTAGTGTGTGTGTGTGTGTACTAGGCAAGGAGACAGACTTGTTTGTGTGTGTGTGTGTGTACTAGGCAAGGAGACAGACTAGTGTGTGTGTGTTTCTGTGTACTAGGCAAGGAAACAGACTAGTGTGTGTGTACTAGGCAAAGAGACAGACTAGTGTGTGTGTGTGTGTACTAGGCACGGAGACAGACTAGTGTGTGTGTGCTAGGCAAGGAGACAGACTGGTGTGTGTGTACTAAGCAAGGAGACAGACCAGTGTGTGTGTGTGTGTATGTACTAGGCAAGGAGACAGACTAGTGTGTGTGTGTGTGTACTAGGCAAGGAGACAGACTAGTGTGTGTGTTTGTGTGTGTGTAATAGGAATAAGAAGACAGACTAATGTGTGTGTGTACTAGGCAAGGAGACAGACTAGTGTGTGTTTGTGTGTACCTGGCATGCAGACAGACTTGTATGTGTGTGTGTGTACCAGGCATGCAGACAGACTTGTGTGTGTACTAGGCATGCAGACAGACTTGTATGTTTGTGTGTACCAGGCATGCAGACAGACGTGTGTGTGTACCAGCATGCTGCAGACAGACTTGTATGTTTGTGTGTACCAGGCATGCAGACAGATTTGTATGTTTGTGTGTGTACCAGGCATGCAGACAGACTTGTGTGTGTACCAAGCATGCAGACATACTTGTATGTTTGTATGTACCAGGCATGCAGACAGACTTGTGTGTGTGTGTGTGTGCCAGGCATGCAGACAGACTTGTATGTTTGTGTGTGTACCAGACATGCAGACAGACTTGTATGTTTGTGTGTGTACCAGCCATGCAGACAGACTTGTATGTTTGTGTGTGTACCAGGCATGCATACATAGTTGTGTGTGTGTACCAGGCATGCAGACAGACTTGTATGTTTGTGTGTACCAGGCATGCAGACAGACTTGTGTATGTGTGTACCAGGCATGCAGACATACTTGTATGTTTGTGTGTGTGTACCAGGCAGGCAGACAGACGTGTGTGTGTACCAGGCATGCAGGCAGACTTGTGTGTGTGTGTGTACCAGGCATGCAGACAGACTTGTATGTTTGTGTGTGTGTGTACCAGGCATGCAGACAGACTTTTGTGTGTTTGTACCAGGCACGCAGACAGACTTGTGTGTGTTTACTAGGCATGCAGTCAGACTTGTGTGTGTGTGTGTGTGTACCAGGCATGCAGACAGACTTGTGTGTGTGTGTACTAGGCATGCAGACAGACTTGTGTGTGTACCAGGCATGCAGACAGACTTGTGGGTGTGTGTACTAGGCATGCAGACAGACTTGTGTGTGTTTGTGTGTACCAGGCATGCAGGTATACTTTGTGTGTGTGCACCAGGCATGCAGACAGACGTGTGTGTGTGTACTAGGCATGCAGACAAATGTGTGTGTGTGTACCAGGCATGCAGATAGACTTGTGTGTGTGTACTAGGCATGCAGATAGACTTGTTTGAGTGTGTGTACCAGGCATGCAGACAGACTTGTGTGCGTACCAGGGATGCAGACAGACTTGTGTGTGTATTCCCAGCATGTAGACATACTTGTGTGTGTACCAGGCATGCAGACAGACTTGTGTGCGTACCAGGGATGCAGACAGACTTGTGTGTGTATTCCCAGCATGTAGACATACTTGTGTGTGTACTAGGCATGTAGACATACTTGTGTGTGTGTGTACCAGGCACGCAGACAGACTTTGTGTGTGTATGTACCAGGCATGCAGACATTCTTTTGTGTGTGTGTGTGTACCAGGCATGTATACATACTTGTGTGTATGTGTGTACCAGGCATGCAGACATACTTTTGTGTGTGTGTACTAGGCATGCAGACAGACGTGTGTGTGTACTAGGCATGTATACATACTTGTGTGTGTGTGTGAGTACCAGGCATGTAGACATATTTGTGTGTGTGTACCAATCATGCAGACATACTTGTGTGTGTGTACCAGGCATACAGAAAGACTTGTGTGTGTGCATGTGTACTAGGAATGCAGACGTGTGTGTATGTCGTGTGTGTGTACCCGGCATGCAGACAGACTTGTGTGTGTGTACTAGACATGTAGACAAACATGTGTGTGTTTGTACCAGACTTGCAGACAGACGTGTGTGTGTTTGTATGTGTGCATGTGTGTGTATATACAGTACGTGTATGTCAGATATGCAGGCTTGTGTGTGTTTGTGTATGTATGTTTGCGTGTGTATGTATGTTTGCGTGCGTGTACCAGGCATACAGAGTTGTATGTTTTTGTGCATGCATTTTTCATAAGACAATATATATGGAGTTGTTTTTTTTGGTTTTACTGTAAAAATAAAAATATTGTCCAAATCAAATTATAACACATAAACGTGCAAAAAGTAAATGCTCTAAATTGTACACAATTGTATATAATTAGTAGCTGCTACTTGGAGCTAGCTGAATACATTTGGTGAGGCAATGACAAGTGACAAATGTGTGTAGTCATCAAGCTAGCTCCCAGTAGTGTATTGCTGCCCCTGAACAGTGAAGTTGTCCGTTCACAGATATGTGACGTTGCTGGCTTTTTGACACCTATATTTATTTATATCACATTAGAGTATGATACAGAGCAGGAGCTTTACATTCTTGTAGTGGCTGTACGTCTCTATATTGTACATATGGCCTTTTTTATATACGTTATATAACGTTTAACCTGTGGATAAAAACTACAGATATGTAAACCTCATGGTGTGTAGTGTGTGTGCTAAGCTAATGTGCAAAAAATAGCCTCGAAAATTCACTGTATCTGTCACTAATGTGAGCTCCAAGATGGTAGTATGAAAATGCAGAGCTTCTCCAAGGTGCTGTAAAGGGTTAAAATAAGAGAACAGGCATAGGAGGAAAAAATAAAACCATGGGAAGTAGTAACTATGATGCTGATGCTGTGTCCAGAAATGTAATATCCCTTTAAATATGTTATATGTAATATTGCATGAAATTATTAATTGTACTTGTAATTTCTATTAATGGTTAAAGGAACATTAAACACAAATTGTTTCTTTCTTGATTCAGATAGAAAATACAATTTTAAGCAACTTTCGAATGTACTTCTATTATCTAATTTGCTTTATTCTCATGGTATTCTTTGTAGAAAAAAATCAGCAACACACATGGGTGAGCCAATATAATGAGGCATATATGTTCAGCAACCAATCAGCAGCTGCTAAACCTACCTATGTATCATTTTCAACAAAGAATACCAAGAGAACAAAGCAAATTAAATAATAGAAGTAAATTAGAAAGTCATGCTGTCCTCCCTAATAAAGATTGATATTCTTTGTTGAAGAGATACCTAGGCAGGCATCTGGAGCACTATATGGCAGGAAATAGTGCTGCTGCCATCTAGGGCTCTTGCAAATGGTGGATAACATTTTTGCAAAACTGCTGCCATATAGTGCTCCAAAAATGGGACGGCTCATAAGCTTACGTCCCTGCTGTTCAACAAAAGATGCCAAGAATACAAAGAAAAACTGATTAAAGAAGTAAATTAGAAAGTTGTTTAAAATTGCATGGTCTATATGAATCATGAAGGTAAAGGTTTGGGTTTCATGTCCCTTTAAGTGAAAATACCTGCATCAAAACCTATTAGACTACCATTGTCAATACTGATATATAGGACATTGCATGATATGCTCTAATTCATTTCCACTACTTATACTGAAACTCTTTGTATTACCCCCTCCCCACAAATGGGTTAAACACATAGAAAAAATCCCAATTAAGAGCTTCAGAAAACCGCTTGTCCTAAGCAGGAAACAATGAACAAATCAGCAGTTGCAGTCACACTACCCTGCCAATCATTTGCAGTGTTCAACTCAGGAGCGCCAGTGCTTGTGTGGCTCATATAGGGCCAAATCACAATTGGCGCACTATTGCGTGCTTTCGCTCAAGAGTAAACACCGGAAGTGAAGATTCTGCTTGCGCGGGTTAGCACTTGTATTACAAGTTAAAAGTAAGACATTTGTGTGCGAGTAAAACCCGACGCATGCTAACTTCAGGACTTCGGATATCGCTACCATGCTAACTTATTCTCCCCAAAGATTTTATTAGAGAACTCAGAAGAAAAAACCCATTACTTGCGTGCTAACCTGACAGGAGTTATTCATATTTAAAATTCTAATGTTCTTCACTTACAGAATTTTTTTTATTAAATAAATATATATATATATATATATATATATTAATATATATGTGTATATATATATATATATATATATATATATATATATATATATATATATATATATATATATATTAATATAGTTATATATAGTTTTATATATATATATATATATATATATATATATATAAATATATATACCTGTATATATGTTTAACATTAACATTATCATATATACATATATATATACATCTTAAATACAAAGATTGTTTTATTTGTAGTGACGTTTCGGGGAAAGCTTCCCCTTCTTCTGAGGAAGGGGAAGCTTTCCCCGAAACGTCACTACAAATAAAACAACCTTTGTATAAGACCAGTGAGTGCTGTCTTCTATCTTTTGCTATATATATATATATATATATATATATATATATATATATATATATATATATATATATATATATATATATATATATATATATATATATATATATATATATATATACACAGAGAGAGAGAGAGTAGATAGGGATCCAGCACTCGCTTCTCATACCATATAGCAGCAGCCGGGGTGCACTTCAAAGCAAAAAAATAGAAAACCACTTCCATTAAGGCACTCTCTGTTTTCAAATCAGTGAATTCTTTATTGAATAAACGATTCCGGGGTCTCCCCCCATCCTCAGACTCATACAACAATTGTGCTTACCTCCACCTTATAGACTCCTCTTACACCCGTGTGACTCGGCCGCCATAGCGTTCCCATCTCGCAACCCGAGCTGGACAAAAAATCAAAACATAAAAATGCAAAGTTAAAAAGGCTCGGCATATCTACTGTATAAATTATTACTTCATCAACTGTTACATATTCACTTTCTGAGGTGTAGATGGTTGTTCAACATATGCCAATAAGATAATAGCTAAAATTTCAGAATTTACAACTAAATCTATACACATATATAAGATTCGTTATAGTTAAGCACCACATATAATGCTAAATATATACAAACATGGAGGTGACGTTCCAAGCAACATCCGGGGACCCGGCAAATGAACCGGAAATGAAATATATGAGTCTCAATCACTAGATCTAAAAAATAGATTGATCTGTAGGGGCTATAATGCTAACAGCTTGAAAAATGTCGAAAAGAAATTAAAACTTATAACAGAGTTTTCAAAACACAAAACCCAGATAAGAAAAAGGAGTCAAGTTTCAAAGATGCTATAGTTTTCACTACAGCGTATTCAAAACAATACCATGAGATTGTTAGCATTTTAAAAAACATTCACACGTTCTCTTAGGAGATGATATATTGAAACCTTTTATTAATAACATCAAATATGTCCCTAAAAAATCCAAAACATTAGGCCAAGCAATATCCCCTAGTCTAGTTATGAGAACCAATGTAAGAAAACAGGATTGGCTTAAACATAAGGGAAATTATCGATGCGGTAGGCGCAATTGCAACATGTGTACACACATTCAGGAAGGTGACCAGTTTATGAGTACCAGCTCAGGAAATCAATTCACTATAGATTTCTATGCAAATTGTAGTACCACTTTTGTGGTTTACCTACTCACCTGCAATTTGTGCCAATTGCAGTATACAGGCCAAACCTCTAGGGAGGTTCGAAAAAGATTTAACAAACCAAAAACTATAATAAAGATTCTGCAGTTGCTAACCACTTTAATGGTTACCATTTTACCAATGTGGCCAACATGAATATAAAAATTATTGACATCGCAACCACATCCATAAGAGGGGTTAATAAATTAAAATTTTTGGAAAAAAAGGAATTATTCTGGATGTTAAAGTTACAGACACGTTCACCTCTAGGGATGAACCGTCAGTGTGACATTAATTTTTTCATTGACAACTAAATTTAAATAATAATATTATAGCTGCAAGACAGATCCACTTTACCTTACCCATGTCATATATATCAATAATTAAAAATATATATTTTTTGCATTTTTGGGTTTCCCTGCAAGTCTAAATCTGGCTTCAAACTTCTTATTTAATAAACCTTTGTACCACATACAAAGTCTGAGTTTATAACCAACTTTGTTATCTACATAGGGAGTGGTAACCCCTGTTTAACCAATTCTCACAACATTAATTATATTTTTCAAGTTTATTTTCTTCTATTTTGTTAATCTGCCAATGTATCACAGATATGTCACCTGAGTGAGTTTATACTTATATTCATATTTCCATAATGTTAAATAGAGGTTCATTGCATTGTTTTTAAATATTTATTTTTAGGATGTACAAACTGAGTGACCTGTACCTTAAGGGGTTAACTAAGATTCAGCTGTTCGCATTAACTTAGTAAGAGTTTAACAGTTCAAATACAAGTTTCCCCTTTAAGTTCAGGCTGCTCTACATCCTAAACATGTCTATGAATAAGCGTCCTAAAGGGACGCAAAACTAGTCAGACAGCTTTTGTGTCTCCTACACTCCTGCCTTGTACTTTGTGCGTGCTTTACAGCGGATTTAGCTGCGTATTTTTTTTTTATATTTTTCAATAAAGCATCATTTTGTTTTAAAGATTCCTTGATGCAGTGCCTGCTTCCTGTCGCATGTATAATTAATGCTAAATATATATCCTACCACAAATTGACTATCTCATCCTGTTTTAAGCATACCAGAGTCATATTAGTGAAGGAATATATCTATATGGACCTACGCTCATACTGCACATACTACCCTATGCCACATACTATCAGATTAATATGATGGTCCTCGATTTAGCTGTAAATAGACATAATTGTGAACTATTATATCTACGTACAAGACATGCCATTGTCAGTATTTCTACATCTAAATTAAGTTAAAGTGTTACGTACCCATACTCCTAAATAAAACAATTTTTTTGGGGGAGGGGTTGGTTGGGTGGGGGGTTTTACTGTTAGGGGGTACTTTCTATTTTTTTTTTATGTAAAAGAGCTGTTTAAGTTAAGTTAAATTAAATTAATTTTAAGGGCTATTGGTAGTTTATTGTTAGATTAGGGGGTGTTTTTATTTTGGGGTGGTTTTTTTGTTTTTATAGGGGTATTAGATTAGGTTTAATTCTTATTACTTTAGATGATTTCGTTTATTATTTTTTGTAATCTTAGATTTTTTTTATTTTTCATTATTTTAGTGTGTTTTTTTTGTAATGTTAGATTTGGTTTATTTTTTTCGTAGCGTTAGGATTTTTTAATTTTGTAACTTAGGTTTTTTTATTTTTCATTTATTTTAGTTTTTTAAATTGTAATGTTAGGTTAATTTATAGTTTAAGCTTAGGTTTTTTTTATTTCACAGGTAAGTTTTTATTTATTTTAAGGTAGTTAGTATAACTTTAATTTAAAGTTAGGGGGTGTTAGGTTTAGGAGTTAATTGTTTAATTTAGTGTGTCGAGATTTTGGGGGCTGGTGGTTTAGGGGTTAATAAATTTAGTTTAGTAGTTGCGAAGTGGGGGGCCAGTGGTTTAGGGGTTAATAAGTTTAGTTTAGTAGTTGTCATGTGGGGGTCGATTTAGGGGTTAATAGGTTTAATTTAGTAGTTGCGATGTGGGGGCCGGCGGTTTAGGGGTTAATAGGTTTATTATAGTAGCTGTGATTTAGGGGGTCGGTGGTTTAGGGGTTAATAGGGTTATTTAGTGTTGGCGATGTGGGGGTCAGCGGTTTAGGGGTTAATACTTTATTTTAGTGTTGGCTATGTGGGTGAGCGGTGGATTAGGGGTTAATATATTTAATAAAGTATTTGCGATGCAGGGGGATGGGGGTTTAGGGGTTAATGGTGTTTTTTATAAGTTTTGTGAAACATTTTTGTTTCGCAAAATCCATAACTACTTGTCTCTGATTGCAGAATGAATCGTGGTGGTATAAGCTATAGCGCTAGCGTAATAGCCGAACCGCACAACCTGTAATACAGGCGTAATGAAAACTCCACACTCCACAATCGAGAGTTGTGGTATAGGCTAAAAAGCTTGCGGTATAGCCGTACTGCTGTGACTATACGGGAGAAACATTTTATATGATGGTTTTATTTCTAGATAAATATATATGTTGTTATTTCCGAATTAACTTAAAGGGCCACTGTAAGTAAATATTTTCTATGCCTGTTACTAACTAACTACCCCAAATACGCTTTTTATCAATAGCATTTCATTAACATATCTCTACCGTATATCAGAAATCTTGTCTGCAAATGTAATTGTTTTCCAAACCCACTCCGTGGGTATCCTTTGCTCTGTACCAATCCGCTTACAATACCTAGGTTTCAAAATGGCGCTTTAAACACAAAGTTATTGGTTTAAGTATTTTGATCACGCAGTGCTGAAAATAGTGGGTAGGATAATGTGACATCATCGGCGAATAAAAGATATAACTTTTAGAACGTTATGAAACTTCGTTTTGGAGAAAATATAGGTCAGTAGGTTTTAATTAATGTTTATTAACTTTAATATGTTAGTTGTTTAGCTTAAAAATTATAACAGAAAGTAATCCTTTAAAGGGACATGATTATTTTTTTCTTTTTTTTCTTTCAAGATTTAGAAAGAGCATGCAATGTTAAACAACTTTCCAATTTACTTCTATTATCTAATTTCCTTCATTCCCTTGATATCCTTTGCCCAATTATGCTCAGTAGCTGCTGATTGGCGGCTGCACATAGATGACTCGTGTGATTGGCTCACCCAGGTGCACTGATATTTCTTCAACAAAGGATAACTAAAGAATGAAGCTAATTAGATAATAGAAGTAAATTGAAATGTTGTTTAAAATTGTATGCTCTGTCTGAATCATGAAGGATTTTTTTGGGGGTTTAGTGTCTCTTTAAATAGCTTAGTGGTGTTAAATAAAGCTAAGAAGTTTTAGGACTCTGGATTGATTCCTTATACTGATTTTTTTTTATACATTTATCACATATAGATCATTTTATGTCTTGATCTCCGCGTAAGCTGCTCAGTGGTATTTGTTTTAACCTATGGAACGTTTGGACTTAAGTTTGATTCCCAGTGCACTGTTTTAACACCTTTCTCTTCTTATTTTGATTTATATATTATATTAGATTTCTGTGATGTTGTATAGTATTAGTAATGCATCTTTAATTCTAGTTTGGAATGACGTTTGGAATGACCAATCAATTTGCAGTAATGAAACCACCAATAAACCTGGACTGAGGACATTAAAAGGCACTAAATTGAAGAGTAAAATTCTCCTTGAAAAATCTATGGTGATGCAGCAAAACGTACATCGGAGTTAATGCTACAGACCGATCACAAACTTATCTCACGGCACTGGCTCTTACACTGTGTGGAGGTAAATGCAGTCCTGTTAAAATGAACTTTCACACAAAATAGTGTTACAACCTATTAAAGGGACAGTCAACACCAGAATTTTTGTTGTTTGAAAAGATAATCCCTTTATTACCCATTCCCCAGTTTTGCATAACCAACACGGTTATATTAATATACTTTTTACCTCTGTAATTACTTTGTATCTAAGCCTCTGCAAATTGCCCCCTTATTTCAGTTCTTTTGACAGACTTGCATTTTAGCCAATCAGTGCTCACTCCTAGGTAACTTCACGTGCATGAGCTCAATGTTATCTATATGAAACACATGAACATGAAACTGTCAAAATGCATTCAGATTAGAGGCGGCACTCAAGGTCTAAGAAATTAGCATATGAACCTCCTAGGTTTAGCTTTCAACTAAGAATACCAAGAGAACAAAGCAAAATTGGTGATAAAGGTAAATTGGAAAGTTGTTTAAAATTACATGCTCTATTTGAATCATGAATGTTTTTTTTTGAACTTGACTGTCCCTTTAAGTGCTGTATACCCTAAGTGATCACTGAATATATTCTTTGTATATGACAAATTGTAACCTTGTATCCTGCATTCAGGGATTTACTTGTATAAAGGGCTAGTACCAGAGCTGTTGAAGCTCTCTATCACGTGAGCTGAATGGCTTAGATGTGAAGTTTGATACCAAATATTGTATACAGATTTACGCTATGGTTCTATTTTTCTCTTTTCTTTGAGAACCATCCTGTGGATGATCCTTGGTCTGTATGGAATTAATATCAATATCAAGAAAACAGACAAATGCAAGCGCTGGTACTGAAAATTATACCAAATTAAACTGTATGATAACGTGAAAAAAAAAAAACAATGTAAAGAAACCAAAGTGTATCAAATTAGCATGTGCATGAAAAAACACACACAAAATGTATCAATAAAAATAAGCTGTGGAAGAATTGTTACCAAATATATTGTGAGTCTTTTTAAAGTATTATGAACAAGAGCATCGGCTCAAAGTGGCCACTGAGGTGGGAGTGAAACTTCCTATAGATATCGGATGGAGTCCTAAGTGCTGCTACAGTGAACCAAACTTTTCCTCTTTTGGTTCTGATGAAATTCTGTACAAAAAGACAAACAAAACAGAGCGCGGCTCAAGGTGATTTATTACAATAAAGTGTGCACCAAACAAATGATTGCACTTACTAGAAACATAAGTGATTCGTGCCTTGAAAACAAATCCTATAGTCAGGGCCACCACTAGAAATTTTGGGGCCCCTTACTTAACCAATGATCAGGGCCCCCCCCGCTTTGACATGTGCAATTTTCAACCAAGTGACTAAAACGTATATGCACTTTATTCTTAAGTGTAGTTGTTATGGTATAACCCGGATATCAAGGGTTAATACCTGATGAAAGATGCCCTGAATACGGGATCAGCAACACACAAACCCAGCTAATTTCCCCCAAAAATGAGACCAAGCTCCATCTTGAGGGTAAAACAGAATGTGTTTTATTGAGGGTTATATGCCCAGTATTTATGCAGGTCTCCCACCTGATTGACACTCCCTAGGTGGGGGATTGGAAGAGTATAGTACATTAGATAGAGGGAAAACGCCCTTTTAAAGGAAACATTAGAATTACATTATCTAAACAAACTAAACAATTAAACACAAGAAAACAAGGGAGTCCTTCTTGACACCTGGCAGTCTGATTAAACAATGTGAACGCTTATCACTTAAACTTAATTACAGTAAACAATAGCTGATGTCAGGAAACCTGTTTTCAGAAAATAGTTTCTCAAAGCTGAACAAAGTTAACCCTTCCAGTACTGACAGAGGGGTCTGTCACACGGCTCCCTCCTGGTGGGACACTCCGGCAGACCCGGCTTGGCCCTTTGGCGGGTCAACTTGGGGATGACCGGACTAGGAGGTGGTAGGAATGTCAGTATGCCAGGACAATCAATCTGCATTCCTGTTATGAGAGAGAATTCCTGTCCGTATAAATAAGGGTTCAACTTCTTCAGTGCCCAGACCAGGGCTAAACAGTCCTTCAAGTTTTTGTTTTCAGAGACGCTTCTTTCTAGTTGGAGACAAATCTCATCGGCTTCTTTACGAGTTTGTTGTACCTGCTCTTTATAGGTATCCACAAGCCCTTCATACTGACGTAAGTTGCCCTTGAGTTGCTGCACCTCACTATGAGCCAGCGTCAGCTTTTTCTCCAGTGTCGCTAAGTTTGTCTTTACTGTTTCATGTTCCACTCTCAAGCTGGTGTTTTCTGTGGTCTGTCGGTGCAGCTTGTCTAGCAGAGATTCCCATTCTAAACGTGCTTTTTCCTCTGCGCTCCTCTTCTCTCCCGCTAGCACTGTTATGTGATTGTTTAACGTGACCATTTCATCCTCTACTTGACTCTTCTCCTTCATCACCGCGTTGTAACGGGACTTCCACGTATCAATAGCGGATAGAGATTTACTGAGCTCAGCGTCCTGGGGCTTAGCAGCAGGTGGGTCGGTCTCGTGGCACGGGTCTGGGCACGGATAGTCACAGGGTTAACATCGGTGGGACCCATGGGAGTGTAGGCAGAAACACGGGGGGCTAAGTCATTTCCAAGGAGAACATCAGCTGGTAAGTCCTTCATGACCCCCACATTCACATGTCTAGAGCCCACTCCCCAATCCAAATGTACCCAGGCAACAGGTAGGCAGAACACAGTGCCCCCTGCTACCCTCACAGCCACAGTGTCTCTGGTGTACTGGTTCTCAGACACCAAGTTCTTTTGGAGCAAGGTCATGGTAGCACCAGTATCCCATAGACCACTGACCTCTTTCCCATTCACTTTAACCAGTTGCCGGTGCTGTTGCTGGTTATCCCGGTGGGCAGCTTGCATGGGGTCTGCTTCATGTAGGATGCCCCAGCATTCTTCCTCCTCTACGCAGTGGCCAGCAGGCTGAGGGTTACGTGGGTTTCTGCCGGCGGGTCCCGTGAGTTGAACTGGGCTGTCTGAGGATAGTTCGTGGCTGGAGGCGGTGTGGCAGAGCGGTGCGCCGGGGGTTGGTAACTGGTAGCTGCTGGGGTGACTGTGGGTCGGTACTCCACTCTGGCAGGGGGCTTAGTGGTAACAGTGTCCAGTTTGCGGGCATCCGTATACTCATCTGCCAGGCGAGCAGCTTCATGCAGGGTGGAGGGTTTACGGACCCGAACCCACTCTCTAACTCCTGCTGATAACTTGTCAAAGCAATGTTCCAACAGGAATAGCTGCAGCACCTCTTCCCCAGATATGGCTTGGCACCCCACCATCCAGTGAGCTGCTGTGCGGTGCACCTTACATGCCCACTCAACGTAGGAATCTCCAGCTAGTTTAACAGTGTCTCTGAACCGCCTCCTGTATGCCTCTGGTGTAATCACATACCTGGAGAGCAGCGCCTCTTTTACAGCATTATAATCCCCGACTTCCTCATCCAGAATGGCCCGAAAAGCCTCGCTGGCCCGGCTGGATCATTTTCCGGATAATATCGTGACCCAGTCCTCTGCGGGTACCTTGTGTAGGGCACATTGCCTCTCAAAATCCGCAAGGTACCCATCAATCTCTCCTTCTGTTTCCAGGAAGTTTTTAAAAGCTGCAAAATGTACTTTTCTTTTTTCCACTGGGATTGCGGTGACTTGGGCTGCTGCAGCGCCGCTTTGGCGAAGTAGGTTGGCCTCCACAGCTGCTATGACCCGGTCGATAATTTCGGCAGACGGGTTGGGGCCATAATGTGCCAGTCTTATTTTAACCGCCCGGTCAAAGCTTGCTTCTTCAGGGGTTCTGTCTGATATGCTGGGCTCATTGGTTCCTTCGGGCCCTAGTACTCCATCCATCTCGGTCAGTATTGTAATAATCTCCCTCTTCCTGAGGTTACTGGCTTGTCGGCCCCTTTGTTCTAGCAGGTCTTTAAGGGTGTCTCTTTTCAGCCTTTCATACGGTATTCCCATTAAGTCCGGATGTGTACTTGCTCTTCTGGGCTATGAGGACCATCCCGTCGCTTGCCTCCAATTGTTATGGTATAACCCGGATATCAAGGGTTAATTCCTGATGAAAGATGCACTGAATACGGGATCAGCAACACACAAACCCATTTAATTCCCCCCAAACATGAGACCAAGCTCCATCTTGAGGGTAATGCACAAAACAGACACATAAACCCTCAAAGAGAGACCCACAAAAAAGAAATACATACACACTCATAGAGACACCAACAAAAGCACAAAGACATAAACACAGACACCCACAGAAACACTCTCACAGGAGGTAAAATTTCTGCAGTGCCATCCCCTAAATCAACAGTGTGTGAGATGCATGATAAAAAAAAATAGCAGAAATTAAGAGATCACTTTTTAAAGAATCATATTTGTAAATGAGCAAACACAAATACTTACAGTTGCAAGAAAAAGTATGTGAACCCTTTGGAATGATATGGATTTCTGCACAAATTGGTCATAAAATGTGATCTGATCATCATCTAAGTCACAACAATAGACAATTACAGTCTGCTTAAACTAATAACACACAAAGAATGAAATGTTGCCATGTTTTTATTGAACACACCATGTAAACATTCACAGTGCAGGTGGAAAAAGTATGTGAACCCTTGGATTTAATAACTGGTTGAACCTCCTTTGGCAGCAATAACTTCAACCAAACATTTCCTGTAGTTGCAGATCAGATGTGCACAACGGTCAGGAGTAATTCTTGACCATTCCTCTTTACAGAACTGTTTCAGTTCAGCGATATTCTTGGGATGTCTGGTGTGAATCATTTTCTTGAGGTCATGCCACAGCATCTCAATTGGGTTGAGGTCAGGACTCTGACTGGGCCACTTCAGAAGGTGTATTTTCTTCTATTTAAGCCATTCTGTTGTTGATTTACTTCTATGCTTTGGGTCATTGTCCTGTTGCAACACCCATCTTCTGTTGAGCTTCAGCTGGTAGACAGATGGCCTTAAGTTCTCCTGCAAAATGTCTTGATAAACTTGGGAATTCATTTTTCCTTCGATGATAGCAATCCATCCAGGCCCTGACACAGCAAAGCAGCCCCAAACCATGATGCCCCCACCACCATACTTCACAGTTGGGATGATGTTTTGATGTTGGTGTGCTGTGCCTCTTTTTCGCCACACATAGTGTTGTGTGTTTCTTCCAAACAACTCAACTTTGGTTTCATCTGTCCACAGAATATTTTGCCAGTACTGCTGTGGAACATCCAGGTGCTCTTGTGCAAACTGTAAACGTGCAGCAATGTTTTGTTTGGACAGCAGTGGCTTCCTCTGTGGTATCCTCCCATGAAATCCATTCTTGTTTAGTGTTTTACGTATTGTACATTCGCTAACAGGGATGTTAGCATTTGCCAGTGACTTTTGTAAGTCTTTAGCTGACACTCTAGGATTCTTCCTTACCTCATTGAGCAGTCTGCGCTGTGCTCTTGCAGTCATCTTTACAGGACGGCCACTTCTAGGGAGAGTAGCAGCAGTGCTGAACTTTCTCCATTTATAGACAATTTGTCTTACCATGGACTGATGAACAGCAAGGCTTTTGGAGATACTTTTATAACCCTTTCCAGCTTTAAGCAAGTCAACAATTCGTAATCGTAGGTCTTCTGAGAGCTCTTTTGTGCGAGGCATCATTCACATCAGGAAATACTTCTTGTGAAAAGCAAACCCAGAACTGGTGTGTGTTTTTTATAGGGCAGGGCAGCTGTAACCAACACCTCCAATCTGATCTCATTGATTGGACTCCAGTTGGCTGACATCTCACTCCAATTAGCTCTTGGAGATGTCATTAGTCTAGGGGTTCACATACTTTTTCCACCTGCACTGTGAATGTTTACATGGTGTGTTCAATAAAAACATGGCAACATTTCATTCTTTGTGTGTTATTAGTTTAAGCAGACTGTGATTGTCTATTGTTGTGACTTAGATGATGATCAGATCACATTTTATGACCAATTTGTGCAGAAATCCGTATCATTCAAAAGGGTTCACATACTTTTTCTTGCAGCTGTATGTGAATACAAAATTGTATATTATTGATCTGTCAGAAAGGGTAGATGAAGAAAAGTATTTTTGAAAGGTTGACATATGTTTGGGGTCCCCCCCCAAAAAAAGGTGTTTTTATGGACCCCTGGCCTCACCATACAACTACCACACTAAATTAACAATCTGAAATTGCACAAATAAATAAAAAAAAGATTTACTAAGTCCTACTTACTCTGCAAATGAAAGTGATCTGCAATCTGACTCAGGCACACACTGTACAAACTGACATGCCAAGTCTGTCTCACACTGTGCACACTCCGAAATGCTCTCAAATACTAATGCTTTACTCCTTGTAATGATATTTCCCCACGCTCAATAGCACTCTGCTGTAGCGCACTCTGGTGGCTGCCAAAATGCAAAAAAATAATAATAATAATATATATATATATATATATATAAATAATAGTTGTGTTTGCCTCATGGGGCCCACTGGGCCCCTGACAGGAGTCAGCCTATTCACCCCCTGATGGCGGCCCTGCCTATAGTGACCGGTAGCCTTGAATCCAGCACCAGGGCAGCAAGCAGTGTTGTAGCTTGACAATCAGCAATCCACTACGGATCATCAGGAGTCCACAATACGGACGCTAATCACTGAATGTCCGGCACTTGAGGATGACCTTGTGATCTCAACGTGTTTCTCTCGTAATAATAGTATACAATCTTTTTTACAGCAATTCCTTTTCCATAACTGTGTAGTAGCAAATATTTATCTCAAAGGAAGGCTGATTAAAATGAATGTACCGTCCTTTCCTGTAGTAATATGGCTTCAGTCATATTACTACAGGAAAGGATGGGAAGTTAATTCACACTAACCTGATGTGCGTTAAATTCAATTGTGCTCCAGTGAACGTGTTTACTTTCAACTTGTAATACATGCACAAATTACCATGTCTGCAATATTTCAATATCGCAAGCGCTAATGTTAGCATGCCACTTGTATTCTAGCCCATAGAGTTCCAGTGCAAATTGTGCAAAAATGACATGCTGAGAGAATTAGAACATATCCCTTTTGCACTACAATGTCCCTTTAATTTGCAGCCATGTTTTGCTTTCTATTTATTGTGTATCTTTTGCTTTCATGAAGATCTGAGAAAATCCTCGTGAGCACCACGTGAAAAATCCTGTAATATCCCATAGTTTTATTTTTTTTTTTGTTTGTTTTTCATGTTTTTAATTAGAGTTTGTTGTAATATTGTTTCGTAATTCATGTATTTTTCATATTCAAAAGAGCTTGAAACTTATAAACAGAAAACACAAGTTCCTATTCATTTTTTGTATACAAATTATTATAGAATGGAATTTTTCCCATTGCCATAAACTACTAAAAAAATGCAGATATTAATGATCTTTAACACTTTTCCTTTTCCTATTCATTCTAGTTTGCTGGGTGCTAAAACTTCAGACTCGACTAAGGTGTTTTTTGGCTCTAATTTTTGTTGTATCTTTTAGAAAAGCCTGCGTTTTCTTTGCTAATAATATATTTATTTATTTTTGCTAAAAATATCAGTGCGCGACGTGTACTTAATTAGCACTTTCATCTAATTTGTGATAATTTTAATTAACATTTTTAAAAAATCTAAACACTTCATTTAAATCATTAATGAGTAGTCGTATAATCATCTGAAGCTATTTTGTAGCTTAAAAAAAGTGTGATATGAGCAATATTTTTTATCTTGTTCATTAAACCAGGAAAAAAAATTGCATTTATTAAAAATGCGAAATGAGCATACACAAAAACGTAAACAAAAAAGTGTGACTGGAATACTTCTGATAATATTAATGCAGAGTTTCTGACAGGCTTTCACAATGCAAAGTCATAAGAAATGATTAGGTAAAACAAGATTTCTTGTGGGCTGGAAAAAGTCACATGACCCGTGTTTGAAAGAGGGAGTTCCCACAAGTGATCTGATACTGATTACCTGGCAGCAACAGCTGCCCTATTTTGTTGTGTTGTTGGTGTTAGGGCGCATAGATCCATATTTATCTTAATAAATTAAAAATACAGGAGTCAAAGTAAATGAGAGACCTAGGTGAGTGTAAAAAATAGACAATGTTTTGTAAAATGCTGTACAAGTTGGTTTTGTTGTAACTATTTTGGGCCAGATTAAGTCACACGTGAGTGAAAAGGGGTTTACCACGGGTGTTTGCGCGCATCGGGTCTAGCGCTCATATAACAAGTTGAAAGTAAACTTGAACGAGTGAGCACAATTGCGATTTGAGCTAGAATGATTATCGTGTCCTCAGGTTAACTATTTCACAAAACAAAAAAATTGCACAAAGCGCATAAAAAAATACGTTAAAAAGTTACACTCATAATAACACTATCTGATGAAAATGATTGTAAAAAAAATGCACTATAAAGTTATAAGTGCTCAAAGATATGAGGTCTCAGGTGTTAGAAAAAAAAAAGGCAGGCAAACGGCTTTTAACCCCTTCACCCAAAAGGGCATATATATACGTCTTGTAGTACTTCGACTATCGTACTACAAGACGTATATATACATCTTCGCTTCAGGAAGCTCCAGCAATCTCGGCTGTTAAGTTACAGCCGAGAGCTGGAGCTCCTGAAGCTCCATGCATCTGCCGCATATGGAGCCAGAGAATGAACGGTGCTCCGGCTCCATATGAGGACAGATGCCTGATCGTCTGTAATGATCTTCTGTTGGTACCGGCGGGAGGTGTGGGTGCGAGGCGGGTGGAGGGTAGGCGGCCCAGCAGGAGAGGCAGGAGGGAGGAAGTGGGAGGGTCCTATGCTACAGAATTTTTTTTAAAGGGACAAGGAGGGATGGGGCAGCTACACTACAGAAAAGGGGATCTGGGGGTGTGGGGGACCTTAAATAAAGATTGCGGGTAGGAGGGACACTACACTACAGAAAATATGCAAAAGATAATTAAAAAAAAAGCAGTTGATAGGTACTGGCAGACAGCTGCCAGTACCCTGCCAGTACCTAAGATGGTGGGTAATACTTAGAGGGGGGAGGTTTAAAGAGCTGTTTTGGGGGGATCAGGGAGGTTGGGGGTAAGGCGGGATCCTACACTGCAGAAAATATAAATAAAAATATCAAAAATAAAAAACCTTCTATTTTCACACTGGCAAGACTGTGTGCCAGCCACACATGGTCACCAATTTGGACCGTACATGGATGTCCATTACAGTACGTGTGTCTGAGGGTAAGGTTCTCGGGATCCCTACAGCACAGGTCCACCTGGATTGGGGTGCCGGCTCCTGTGCTGTGGAAGTAGGGGTCATAAACCATTTAACCACAGAGGACTTGCTGGGAAATGACCTGGGACACCTCACTTCCTCTTTTATATGGGATAGCCCCACTGATGCTTGTACAGTAACCACCCGCCAGCAAGCCTGACACCAGGCCACCGCACACAATCTGGGGACCCAGGTAAGCCACTATGCCCGACCACTAACCAGACTAACCGACTTTGCCTAGGAGACATTGAGAGACCAAACCTTAGCTCCCTACCGTGCTCAGGCACGGATTGACCCAGGTGGCCTCGGAGGGGACCGTTTTGAATGGGAGGGAGGCAGGCATATGCCCAAGTGCCAGCTGGTGGTACCACAAAGGTATAGTTACGACCTGCTGCATATAGGGCATGAC
Source organism: Bombina bombina (assembly GCF_027579735.1). Taxonomy (NCBI): domain Eukaryota; kingdom Metazoa; phylum Chordata; class Amphibia; order Anura; family Bombinatoridae; genus Bombina; species Bombina bombina. The sequence goes on along the minus strand of NC_069505.1, from coordinate 96,311,887 downwards.
ATTCCCCTGGCAGGACATCTAGGAATCACTAGGACCCGTCACTGACTGACTCAGAGTTTCTTCTAGCCAGGGGTTACAGGAGATGTTAGGCAGTATGGCTGGACTGGTGACATTTGCCAGAGAGTAGGTAAGACAGGGTACCATTCTAAAGCCTCCCAGCACCCCCTCCCCATTACTGACAAACCCTTCAACAGAGTAGCTGTTTACATTATTGGTTGCTTGCCCCATCCCAGCCCCTCAGGGAAAAAATATACACTGACAGTGGTAGATTATGCCACCTGATACCCGAAGGCAATTCCCCTGCCAATATCTATGCAGAGACAGTGGCCGATGTGCTGCTCCTGATATTTGCCAGGGTGGGTTTCCCCCGGGAGGTGATCTCAGACCAAGGAACCCAGTTCACTGCTGAGCTCAGCCAGCAGCTATGGAGGCTCTGCTGGATAAGACTCCTGCCAAGCTCTCCATACCACCCCCATACTAATGGGCTGCACGAGAGGTTTAACAGGATCCTGAAGCAGCTGCTTAGGACATTATTGGCTTCTCACAAAGATTGGGAAAGAAACCTGCGCACCTCCTGTTTGCATACAGAGAGGTTCCCCAGGAATCCACTTGGTTCTACTCCTTTGAGTTAGTGTATGGCCAGAGCGTGAGGGGCCCCTAGACCTACTTTGAGCCCACTGGGAAGGATCGGTTGGGGAGGAATGACACTCCAATGTGGGGTACATCCTGGGGTTCAGGGACAGACTGAAGGACCTTACCGATAGGGTGCGAGAGAACCTTCAGGTTGCCCAAGGTAGGCAGAAGCGGTGGTACGACAGGAATGCTCGTAATCGCACCTTAGATGTGGGGCAGAAGGTCCTGGCCCTGAAGCCTGTCAAGACAGACAAGCTACAGGCTTCCTGGCAGGGACCCTATCGAGTAGTAGAGCAGCTGTGTGACACAACCTACCTGGTAGCCAAATGCTCAGATGACCGGGTCCGCCGGAGATTTCATGTGAACATGCTGAAGTCATACCAGCAGAGGCCAGAAGAGGTAGCCGACATATTGAGCTTTACAACAGTCCCTGGGCATGCCCCAGGTAGATGACCTCCAAGAGCGCAATGCTTGTGGCAACTTCCTGACCACCCTAGACCTCTGCGAATCCCCCTGGACCTGGAATCTATTCCAAAGTCAGCATTCATCACCCCATTCGGCCTATACTAGTTTAAGGTCATGCCATTTGGGGTGAAAAATGCTCCGCGACCTTCCAGAGGATGGTAGATCCCTTCCTTGATGGCATCCAGGATTATGCCTTTGCATACCTGGACGACATTGCGGTCTACATCGATACCTGGGAAGACCATTTGGTCCATCTAGGTACCGTTCTGGACCGCATCATGGCTGCAGGTCTGACGCTTAAGCCGGAAAAATGTATGGTAGGTCACTCAGAGGTCTAGTACCTTGGGCACAGAGTAGGCTGCGGGGAGCAGCATCCTGAGCCAGCCAAGATTGAGGCAGTCTCGAACTGGCCAACCCCCAAAACCAAGACCCAGGTCTTAGCTTTTCTAGGGACTGCAGGGTACTACCGCAAGTTTGTTCCATCTACAGTGCCCTGGCCAAACCTCTGACTGACCTGACCAGAAAACAGTTGCCCCGACAGGTCCTGTGGTCCCCTGAGTGTGAGGCGGCCTTCCAAAGCCTTAAAGCAGCTCTACCTTCTGCCCCTATCCTGGCTGCTCCTAACCCATCCAAAAATGTTTGTGTCCATACAGATATCTCCATGTTCGGGTTGGGAGTAGTGCTGAGCCAGGTGGATAAGGAGGGCCATGAACACCCCGTAGCCTATATCAGTAGGAAGCTATTGCCCAGAGGTAGGTTTCTGGGGACAATGGAAGCCTTTTGCAGTGGAGCTTATCCTTGCAGCCCTTCAACTTCACTATTCAATTCTGGCCATGGAAGATCAATGGGAATGCTGATAGATTTTCCCAGAAAACCGAGTTTGAATAGTTCCCCGGGCAGCCCCAGGCCGACCCGTGTGTGGATCTAGCTGGGTCTGCCGAACTTTTCAGGGAGGAGCACTTTCAAGGTGACCTCCACTCCCCTACTACCTGGCTCACTCCTTTTTACACCAGTTTTGGCCTTTTCATGGCTTATGGGATCTCCCAAACTCTTCCTGTTTTTTTGTTTTGCTGTTTGTGCTTCCTCACGGAAGAGCTGATCAATGACTGTAAGAATATGTAACCATAATGACGCCATTTTGTCTCTAGTAATCCATTTTGTGTAAGCATACCATTTTAAGATAAGCTTATTATAGTTCATTATATGGTAGTTATTATGCTGTGAGAAAAATATGAAGCTGAACACATTATCTCAAGAATTTGTCCGATGTCCTGGCGATGCGCCCGGATACACCGTTATCTAAAACTGTTTGTTTCTCAGTACAACTCATTTTTATTCCCTATTTTTAAGTAAAGGGACACTGAACCCAATTTTTTTCTTTTGTGATTCAGATAGAGCATGCAATTTTAAGCAACATTCTAATTTACTCCTATTATCAAATTTTCTTCGTTCTCTTGCTATCTTTATTTGAAAAAGAAGGCATCTGAGCTATTTGTTTGGTTCAGACTCTGGACAACACTTGTTTATTGGTGGGTGAATTCATCCACCAATCAGCAAGAACAAACTTACATTCTTGCATTTCAAATAAAGATACCAAGAGAATGAAAAAAAATTGATAATAGGAGTAAATTGGAAATTTGCTTAAAATTGCATGCTCACAAATTTATTTATTTTTTGGTTCAGTGTTTCTTTAAGTTCTTTGGTCTAAGCTTACTGTGTGAAATGATGTGATTTTGATTACATCATTGTTTAACCCCATATACTGTAACCATTGTCTATAAAAGTCTGATTCCTTGTAATAAATAGAACAATGATTAAACTTTACTTGCTGCCTGTCTAAATGCTGTTTCCCGAGAACTACCGGCCAGCCGGCTGCACCACCCTGGATACCTGCTAACCTTTACCCCAGGTTGCTCCAGTGGCCCTTTACCCCAGAGCTTCGCTCTTTGGGGGATTGGTACCCCCTAGGGAGGGCCAGAGGCGGGGTGATTGCCGGAAAGGGGATCCCTTGTGAACTTGGGGTTTTGGACCCCCCTACAGACCCCCACTCTATTTGGCTTAACCAGTGTACCTTCGATCCACTGCCGCTCCAAGCTCCAGCGACGGATCATGTTGCTTTTTGAATTGGGACACCTTGGGCCCGGGAGCTCTATATTGGTATCTGGGAATAGCTGCTGCTCACTCAGAATCACCCCAACACCACTGCCTTTTGTATTACAGGGACTGTATGGGACTAGGGATACTATGGGGGCGCCAGTCTGTCTAGATGGGCGGGAATGGCGGGAGATCTGGAGGTCAGATAAGACCATTATCAAAATAAGCTGGGTGTATATAAGTGTGTGTGTTTTACAATAAAGTCTATTTGTGTGGTTTTGTCTGGTTATTTGGATGGGCTCTGGCTATAATCAATTTTCTCCGCTCTATAGCTACAAGTTCCAGGTACAGGAAGGACCCTCTTGGCGGAGCTACCCAGTCAGAGTCCGTTACAAATGCACAAGTGCTCTGGTATTTTTGGCAAGTTTTTGTCTGACAGTCCCAGTAGTGAAAGGGTTAACATAGAGATACATACATATATGTATTTACAGACAAATATAAACACATATGTATACATACAGAGACATATATATATATATATATATATATACAGGTAGCCCTCAGTTTACGCCGGGGTTAGGTTCCAGAAGGAATGGTTGTAAATTGAAACCGTTGTAAATTGAAACCCAGTTTATAATGTAAGTCAATGGGAAGTGAGGGAGATAGGTTCCAGGCCCCTCTCAAAATAGTCATAAGTAACATCTAATACATTATTTTTAAAGCTTTGCTAAACAGCATTATAAACCTAATAAAATAATCACACAACATAGAATATATAATTAAACTAAGTTAAATGAACAAAAACATTTGCTAAACAGCATTATAAACCTAATAAAATAATCACACAACACATACTTCACTTGCATTTTTCTACAAACAGTTCTTTCTATGCATTCCAATCTGGACTGATTTATAGACAGGAAGATTGTGTTCCTTTGAAATCTGCTCGATAGCTCAGGTCTGGTTAAACTGATTAATTTCAGCTTGCTTGGCTTTGCTGTAACACAAGTGGACAGCTCCACCTAATGGCTATTTTAATAAATGCACTGCTTCTCAATGCTTTTCAATAGCAGTCACATGACTGGAAAAAAAGGTTGTTATTCTAAAACGGTGTAAATTGAACCGTTGTAAAACGAGGGCCACCTATATATATATATATATATATATATATATATATATATATATATATATATATATGCATTGGAGCCCTTTGCAGTCAAGTAGATAAAAAGATAAAACCATAAAAATCATATTTATGCAATATTCATATTTCATAAAGAGATATAATCTGTATTTACTGTAAATATTTGACTTTCAATGTTCTGTACATATGGGAATATGTTCTATGTATTTATAAATATATATTGCTATATACATCTGTATATATCTATACTATAAAATCATCTATATATAGGTATAAATATATATTGTACCATAATACCATTAGAAATATGAATTTATGATTAAATAGAACATATTCTGCTATGTGAAGAACATTGGAATGTGAAATATTCATATTTTCACGTCGGCTTAGTGCACTTGAGAATATGCAATCAGGTTTGGGCGCTAGTAGGGTGCTAGATTTCCCCCCATGCACACTTTTTTTCTCCATTGACTTCTATAGGGGAGTACATTAACGCGTTCGCGATATTCTAAGTTTAGCTTTTTGTGAGCATCGAGTTAGCGTGTGAGAAAACGTTTTACTTTCAATTTATAATATGACCACAACCCAACAAGCAAAAACCTTACTTCTAGCGGAGTTAGTGCTCGAGTGAGAGCATTAAATACCGCTCCACTTGTAATCTGACACTTACTTTTTTAAAATATTATTGCTATGATGGGTAAGTTTGGACAGGGGTAGGAACATACATAAACCCTCACAATGGGTTACGCCACCCCTCTGGGAAGTCAGAGTTTAGTGTAGCCATATATATTATACATACTCATTTTCTGTATGCAAAAAAATAATACCAAATCAATGCCGTCTCCTCTGCATGCTTCCACACACTCCACCTGCTGCGAAAGATCTTCAAATGGATCCCAACCGAGACCAGGAAGACTGTCACCCATGCCCTCGTCAGCAGCCGACTGGACTACAGCAACACACTGTACGCCAGCTCCACCATCAAGCTCCAAAAGAGACTCCAGCGCATCCAGAACGCCTAGACCAGACTCATCCTCAACATCCCTCGCCAATGCCACATCACAAAACACCTGCACTGGCTCCCCATCAACAAAAGAATAAACTTTAAGCTTCTCACCCACGCATTCAAAGTCCTCCACAACATCGGTCCCAAACACATGAACCACCGCATTACCTTCTACACCCCTGCCAGACAACTTTGATCGGCAGACTAAGCCCTCGCAGTCATCTCCTGCATCAGGAAAACCACAGCGGGAGGCTGATCCTTCTCTCACCTGGAAGCCAAGACTTGGAACACCCTCCCGCTGCACCTCAGACAAGCTACCACCCTAACTAAGTTCAGAAAGGACCTCAAGACCTGGCTCATTGACTGAACTGCAACCCTCAACGCCTTGAGACCCTTACGGGTGAATAGCCGTGATTTACAAGAACCCAATAGATAGATAGGATAGGGACAGAAGGATACGGACAGAGGGATAGGGACAGAGGGACAGGGGAATAGGGACAGAGGGATAGGGATAAAGGGACAGAGGGATAGGAACAGAGGGATAGGGACAGGGACAAAGGGATAGAGGGACAGGGACAGATGGATAGGGACAGAGGGACAGGGACAGAGGGATAGGGATAGAGGGATAGGGATAGAGGGATAGGGACAGAGGAATAGGGACAGAGGAATAGGGACAGAGGAATAGGGATAGGGACAGAGGGACAGGCACAGATGGATAGGGACAGAGGGATAGGGACAGAGGGATAGGGACAGAGGGATAGGGATAGAGGGATAGGGGCAGAGGAATATTGACAGAGGGATAGGGACAGAGGGATAGGGATAGAGGGATAGGGACAGAGGAATAGGGATAGAGGGATAGGGATAGAGGAATAGGGACAGATGGATAAGGATAGAGGGATAGGGGCAGAGGAATAGGGACAGAGGGATAGGGACAGAGGAATAGGGATAGAGGGATAGGGACAGGAATAGATGGATAGGGATAGATGGACCTCAGTTTAAAAAAATAGACTGCCCTCTGGGCACTCTTATCGCCTAGTCGGTAATAAAGGGATTATCTATCTTTTTAAACAACACAAATTCTGGTGTTGACTGTCCCTTTAATATCCCTTTAAGCTACTGGCATCTGTCTTAGTTCTCATTCTCTTTTATTTTCTTTTATTTCAGTAATATATCCTTAAAAATTATCTGTCACAAGTTTTCAATGATTTTGTTGTCTTCTCTGATGCTCCTTATGTATTTGTTAGATTATCCCAATTTCCACATCACCCTGTCTTTATTTCTTGTTTGCTAAGAATAGTACATCTGATTACTGGATCTTTAGGTTAAGGACTAGGGCTCCGTATGATTTGAATTCCGAATATGATCTCATAAACTATTGGCAATGAATATTTAACATTTTAGGTACAATATATATGTCCTTGTACTTAGAAGTATGCATTTCACATAGTTTATGGGTCTATTTGTTTTAGATAACTGTATGAATTCTATATATATGTATCTACTTTCACATATGGTATTATACATTTGTCACTTCCTCTTAGTAGTGTTGTAACCATCCTTTGGTTGTCATGTCCGTTTTAAGGTATATTATTAAATGTAGTAGGGATTAGATATGATGTTGAAATTATTATTATGAAGAAATTGTATTGAAAGATTGTATTTACCTTTCAGCAACATGTTAGCACCACTACACATTTAATAGGCTGATTGGGTTAGGGCCTTTGTCTTGCACTTGTTTCTTATGAGTTGAAGTCTTTTGCTTTAAAGGATATTGGAGGGTGTGTATTTCTTAATTGTTTTTAGCCAATCAGAAGTCCTGTGTGTTCATACATTGTAACTGTGTATCAGATGTGTTAGGCTTTGATTACGGCTTATGCCGAAACGCGTAAGCCATCCTGATAACAGCACCTTCATATGGATGTTCGATTTTTTTAATTTTTTCAAGAATATTATCTACCCTTATGGGCTGAGACCCTTCAGAGTTAATGCCAAGCATGCCTTACATTAGAATATACATTCTTAACCCTTTCCCTAAAGGAACTTCCAGAGAAAAATTTGCCCAAAATACTAGAAAATTTTTAGCATTTTTGCTATCACTCCATTTCAACAGAAATAGAGCCTTTTTTAAAAAATGATTTACCTGTCAAACCTATATATTTTTTACAGTTCAATGTGGAACAGCACCAAAGGATAGGAGTGCTCGTGAAGACAGGTGAACTGCCACTTCACCACATAAATATAGTCAAATGAAAGTGTCCACAGCTCTCCAATGCTAGAAAATATCTTTATTAGGAAAAAATAGCAACGTTTCGAGGCTAATGCCTCTTAATCATGCATAGGCTATTACTAACTTAACACACCTTATATACCTGTTGGTTTGGCGCCACAAGGCCCACAACCTGTAAAAATAGTGACACCTACTGGTGTTCATATACATTACATTAAAAAGTCATTATATACAATTATATATACATGCTTAATGAAATTTTATGTTTTACAGATGTAACAAGAAAAAATTGTATTTCTTTAGAATTTGGAAAAAATTCCCAAGGAAAATCTTAAACCGTTTAGATTGCACACATTTTCTAATGAACAAGAGATATGTATCTTTTATTTGATGTAAACAAGGAAATTTCTAACTATAGGTAAATGCCTTCTTTGTACTCTTCAATATTGAACTATGATAAAAGTTTAATTCTTAATTTATCATATCAAAATTATTTTATTCAATTTTTGTTGGATAGGGGTTACTAGGGACAATAGTACTATTACATAACTGAATTGATACTACTGTTAGTGGAACCATTATTGGACCCATATAGTTGAACCATTATTTGAACATATTGTAACATTATTAAAGGTAAACTGACAGGTACAATTCTCTGTTTAGGCCTCTGGGTGCCAATGTTTCTAATTTATGAATCCATCATGATTCTTTCTGCTTTAATAAGGTTTCCCTATCTTGTCCATTTCTCTGGGGTTTTATCTGATCAATCACTTGCCATCTCATTTGACTGATATTATGGCCTTTCTCTATGAAGTGACTAGATACTGGGGCCTCTTTGTTTTTACAGCGTATATTAGAGCGATGTTGGCTCATCCTATCTTTTACTTTACGGGTGGTCTCGCCCAAGTAAACCAGAGAACATGGACACTTGATTAAATATACAACGTGGGTTGTATCACACGTATAGAAACCTCTAATATCATATCTGGTACCATTATGGGGATGATGGAAAAATTTGCCTTTAATTATGGAGCTACAGCTCATGCAATTTAAGCATGGGTATGTACCATAATTTTTACTGCCTATATGGGTTTGGATACTCCCTCTACTAGGACCAACATCCGATTTTACCAAATGATCTCTCAGATTTTTTACACGTCTATGGGCCATTAGGGGAGGATTTTTGAAGATAGGTATTTTGTCATTACAGTCACTAAGTATGTGCCAATGTTTTCTTATACTTTTAGTGATTTCTTTACTATAGTGACTGTACTGAGAAACAAAGACCATCCTGTTCTCTTTTTGTTTAATAGTGTTATTTTTATTATGTAGCTTTAATACCTCATGTTTCTTTTCTTCAATTAGTTTAGCTGGATAGCCTCTTTCAATGAATTTGTATGCCATTTCATCTATGCGTTGATTACATTTCTGGGTGTTACTCACTATTCTTTTTACACAAAGAAGCTGGCTCTTGGGGAGAGATTCTACCAAAGGTCTTGGGTGAAAGCTGTCAAATCTAAGTAAGGTGTTTTTATCAGTATTTTGATATACAAATCAAATTCTAATATGTTGCCAGCTTTTATAACTTTTGTGTCTAAGAACGTTATGCTCTCTTCACTATAAGTAATAGTTAACTCTAGACCTTGTACTGCTGAATTTACCTCTCTAACAAATTTTTCCAGGGATCCAATGTCTCCCCACCACACGCCAAAGACATCATCTATGAATCTCCACCAGACGGAGCCATATTCTTTAAAGATTGTATTTTCATAAATGATTTTCTCCTCTATTTCATTCATGAAGAGATTGGCGTATGATGGGGCCACATTGGATCCCATGGCTGTTCCTCTTAATTGTACATACCATTCATCTTCAAATAGAAAATAGTTCCAGAATAAAATTAATCTTAATAGCTCTTCAATAAATTGACCCTGTTTCCTAGTACATATATTGTTATTCAATAAATTTTTCATAACAATAGAGATACCTGTTTCATGTTTTATGCATGTATATAAGCTTTTTACATCCATAGTGAAGAGTATATATTTACTAGAGGGAAATTCTAGACTTTTGGCTTTTTCAAGAAAATGATTTGTATCCTTAATATATGAAGACATTTTGTTAACCTCTGGTTGCAAAATTTTATCTACAAATATAGAAATGTTAGAAAATACCGATTGAACACTGGAGACAATAGGCCTACCAGGAGGTCTTTTTACATCCTTATGGACCTTAGGAACAGAATAGAATATAGGTGTTCTGGGATTCTGCACAAAAAGATATTCTTTTAGCTTTTTATCTATGATATGATCATTATAGGCTTGCTCTAAGATGTGTGAAATTTCTTTTTGTAATAACTTAACAGGATTACTATTTAGTTTCTTATACGTTGTTTGATCCTGTAATTGCCCCTTTATTTCTCCTATATAATATATTCTATCCATTCAGGGCCGGTGCTAGGATTTTTGGCTACACAGGCAAAGACACATTTTGCCGCCCCCCCCCCCCCCCCCAAAAAAAAAAAAAAAAAAAAGATATACCCTGCTACTTAATAAAATGTTCTAGTAATGTGTAGTAGATATTTCTGCATGACATAATGTGCAGGTAACAACATTTACCTGCACACACACATACATATTTTCACACACACACACGCACATACACATTTACACACACATATACATACACACACATGTACATATACATACATTTACATACACACACATGTACATATACATACATTTACATACACATATTTACACATGCACACACATATTTACACATGCACACACACACACACATTTACACATGCACACACACACACATATTTACACATGCACACACACACACATATTTACACATGCACACACACACACATATTTACACATGCACACACACACACACATATTTACACATGCACACACACACACACATATTTACACATGCACACACACACACATATTTACACATGCACACACACACACACATATTTACACATGCACACACACACACATATTTACACATGCACACACACACACACATATTTACACATGCACACACACACACACACATATTTACACATGCACACACACACATTTACACATGCACACACACACATTTACACATACATACACACACACACATACATACACATTTACACATACATACACACTTACACATACATACACACATTTACACATACATACACACACACACATTTACACATACATACACACATTTACACATACATTTACACACACATGTACATACATACATTTACATACACACACATTTACATATACACACACACATTTACACATACACACATTTACACATACACACACATGTACATATACATACATACATTTACATACACACACATATTTACACATGCACACACACACACACACATTTACACATACATACACACACACATTTACACATACATACACACACACATTTACACATACATACACACATTTACACATACATACACACACACACACATATTTACACATACATACACACATTTACACATACATACACACATTTACACATACATACACACACACACATTTACACATACACACACACATTTACACATACACACACTTACACACACGCATATTTACATATACATACACTCATATTTGCACATACATACACTCATATTTACACATACATACACACACATGTTTACAGCAGCATAAGTGTCATGATTGTCACTTATTAAAATCACATATTATATCCCCAAGTTGAGCTGAACTAGCAAACACTTCAGTTCAGTGAACAGACAGCCGAGCAAAACTCTCTCCCTACCCATCCCCCTCTGCTTACTGTGAGGGGCTTGTGTCTGATTTCCTAGTTAAACTGTGACCTCCCTCTGCAGGAACAGCTCCCTGATCATGTTTAACACAGCACGGTATCTCTCTGACTCTGCACGGAGCTTGGACTGCATTAAGCAGATACTCCCACAAATCATTAAAAGCAAGTGTTTATTTAAGCAAACGGTTCAGAACATGCAGCATGGAAAATAGCTCAGACAGTGGAGTAAAAGTAAACTTGTACTTAACTGTCTGATCTATTTTCCGTGGTGCAGTTTCTGAGCTGTTTGCTTAAATAAACAATTGCTTTTAAAGGACAAGCTTTGTTTTTTCTATAGAAACTGCTAACAGGCTTTGCTTTACCTGTGAGTTGACTTGACTGTCTGCTGCTGCCAATTCAGAACTGAGCTAGTTCTGCAAATCCGTTCCCCAGCCAGCCCAGGACAGTGCAGCTGAGCTCCTGCATAGCTGCTCCACCCCCTCCTCCTTTACCTACAGAAGCCCGCGCGCACTGAACAGATGCAGCCTGTGCGCGCGGGAAACATTTGAATAAATTGAATTTGAGACAATATTTAAAAATGTAACCCCGTCCCCTATGTATGTATTACTAGCACGGCACCCCAATTTGCCCAAAGAAAATTCAATGTTGTCTGGACTGGGGGCGGAGTGGACCGCAAATGTAAAAAAAAAAAAAAAAAAAAGTTGCTGCTGCTTGTCACCGGCAGTTTGCGCCCCAATACTGTGGCTCCCTAAGGCCGATGCCTAACTTGCCTATATGCAAGCGCCGGCCCTGTATCCATTAGTACTAGGGCCCCTCCCTTGTCAGCCCCTTTGGTAGAACAGTTAATACAAAGATTAAGAAAAGCACACAACAGTAAGAAAAAGTGTATCACTAACTTTACATCCAATGACCAAAAAGCTTTAAACTCCTTAAAGAATCAGAAAGATCTAATTTTTAAAGGGGCTGACAAGGGAGGGGCCCTAGTACTAATGGATAGAATATATTATATAGGAGAAATAAAGGGGCAATTACAGGATCAAACAACGTATAAGAAACTAAATAGTAATCCTGTTAAGTTATTACAAAAAGAAATTTCACACATCTTAGAGCAAGCCTATAATGATCATATCATAGATAAAAAGCTAAAAGAATATCTTTTTGTGCAGAATCCCAGAACACCTATATTCTATTCTGTTCCTAAGGTCCATAAGGATGTAAAAAGACCTCCTGGTAGGCCTATTGTCTCCAGTGTTCAATCGGTATTTTCTAACATTTCTATATTTGTAGATAAAATTTTGCAACCAGAGGTTAACAAAATGTCTTCATATATTAAGGATACAAATCATTTTCTTGAAAAAGCCAAAAGTCTAGAATTTCCCTCTAGTAAATATATACTCTTCACTATGGATGTAAAAAGCTTATATACATGCATAAAACATGAAACAGGTATCTCTATTGTTATGAAAAATTTATTGAATAACAATATATGTACTAGGAAACAGGGTCAATTTATTGAAGAGCTATTAAGATTAATTTTATTCTGGAACTATTTTCTATTTGAAGATGAATGGTATGTACAATTAAGAGGAACAGCCATGGGATCCAATGTGGCCCCATCATACGCCAATCTCTTCATGAATGAAATAGAGGAGAAAATCATTTATGAAATACAATCTTTAAAGAATATGGCTCCGTCTGGTGGAGATTCATAGATGATGTCTTTGGCGTGTGGTGGGGAGACATTGGATCCCTGGAAAAATTTGTTAGAGAGGTAAATTCAGCAGTACAAGGTCTAGAGTTAACTATTACTTATAGTGAAGAGAGCATAACGTTCTTAGACACAAAAGTTATAAAAGCTGGCAACATATTAGAATTTGATTTGTATATCAAAAATACTGATAAAAACACCTTACTTAGATTTGACAGCTTTCACCCAAGACCTTTGGTAGAATCTCTCCCCAAGAGCCAGCTTCTTCGTGTAAAAAGAATAGTGAGTAACACCCAGAAATGTAATCAACGCATAGATGAAATGGCATACAAATTCATTGAAAGAGGCTATCCAGCTAAACTAATTGAAGAAAAGAAACATGAGGTATTAAAGCTACATAATAAAAATAACACTATTAAACAAAAAGAGAACAGGATGGTCTTTGTTTCTCAGTACAGTCACTATAGTAAAGAAATCACTAAAAGTATAAGAAAACATTGGCACATACTTAGTGACTGTAATGACAAAATACCTATCTTCAAAAATCCTCCCCTAATGGCCCATAGACGTGTAAAAAATCTGAGAGATCATTTGGTAAAATCGGATGTTGGTCCTAGTAGAGGGAGTATCCAAACCCATATAGGTAGTAAAAATTATGGTACATACCCATGCTTAAATTGCATGAGCTGTAGCTCCATAATTAAAGGCAAATTTTTCCATCATCCCCATAATGGTACCAGATATGATATTAGAGGTTTCTATACGTGTGATACAACCCACGTTGTATATTTAATCAAGTGTCCATGTTCTCTGGTTTACTTGGGCGAGACCACCCGTAAAGTAAAAGATAGGATGAGCCAACATCGCTCTAATATACGCTGTAAAAACAAAGTATATATAATTGTATATAATGACTTTTTAATGTAATGTATATGAACACCAGTAGGTGTCACTATTTTTACAGGTTGTGGGCCTTGTGGCGCCAAACCAACAGGTATATAAGGTGTGTTAAGTTAGTAATAGCCTATGCATGATTAAGAGGCATTAGCCTCGAAACGTTTATATTTTGTCCTAATAAAGATATTTTCTAGCATTGGAGAGCTGTGGACACTTTCATTTGACTATATATTTTTTAAGTAGACATCCCAAGGTATTGATCTAGACCCATTTTGATATATTTTATGCCGCCATTTCATCGCCAAATGCAATCAAATAAAAAAAATAGTTAACTTTTTCACAAACTTTGGGTTTCATACTGAAATTATTTACATACTGCTTGTGCAATTCACGAATGATTGTAAAAGCTTCTTTAATATCCGCTTTGTTCAGAAATAGCAGACATAAAATGTATGGCTTTGCCATTAATTTTTGGAAGGAAGGTTGGAAAGAAGGTTGCTTATTGCTGCTAAAACACACACTTCTATTATTCCCGCAGTGAAGGGGTTAATCAGGTAGCTTGTAAGGTTAATTATTACTGTAGTATAGAAATTACCCTCCCACTCCCTCATCCTTCCAAAAAGCTCAACCTCCACACCCACTCTCAACCCCCCCCCCCCATCTTAGGCATTGGCAGACAGTGTGCCAGTATACATTTTTATGTTTTGTTTATTTTTTATTATTTTTTAAAAATTGTTTCCCTTATTTTTTTTTGTAGTGTAGTGAACCTCATCAACCCTCCCACCTGCCTGATCCCTCACAAACAGCTTTTTAACCCCTTCCCACTAATGGCAGCCATCTTTTCTACTGGCAGCTGTCTGCCAGTATCAAATTTATAGATTTTTTAATATATATTATTTTCAGTTTTATATATTTACATTTTTTTTCTGTAGTCCCCCAACCTTCAGTCTCCTGGTGATTGTTACATAAGGAAACCCCCACCCCCCATTCCATCTCTTTTCTGCAGTGCAGCGCCCCATCCCTCCCTCTTCCTTCAATTTTTCTTTCTACACATCCTACCCCCACCCCTCACTCCCCCCTCTGCTGCTGGGCTGAATGCCCACTAATTGTGCTCCATTACCATATGAAGGCAGAAGCCTGCAGCTCAGGAATTATCTAATTTGTGTTATTCTCTTGTTATCCTATGTTGAAAAGCATACTTGGGTAGGCTCAAGAGCAGCACTGCATTGCTGGGTGCTAGCTGCTGATTGATGGCTACACATATATATGTGTTTGTTATTGGCTCACCTGATGTGCTCAGCTAACTCTCAGTAGTGCATTATTGTTCCTTCAACAAATGTTACTAAGAGAATGAAGCAATTTTGATAATAGAAGTAAACTGGAAAGTTGTTTCAAATTCTACTCTCTAATTGAATAATGAAGGAGAAATTTGGGGCTTCATAACCCTTTAATGAGTGATTCTGTAAGATTGGGCCCTGCCTAATAGTTTATCTGCAGAAGGAGCATGACCCAAAATGCGTAGTGTTTGTCCTGTCTGACCATAAAGGACACAATTTAAAGTACAGCTCACTTTGTTGTGTTTTACATTTTAAAGGAACAGTAAAGTAAAAATTAAACTTTGATGGATTATTTAGAGCATGTCATTTTAAACACTTTTCCAATGAACTTCTTTTTATCAAACTTGATCTGTTCTCTTGGTATCTTTTGTTGAAGAGTAAGTTCTTGGGGCTTAAGAGTGTGAACATGTATTTAGCATAATATGACAGCAGTGTTTTCAAACAGTGTATAGCATTGTTGCAAACACTAATTCCATAGAATGCTAGACACATACTTGTTCCTTAGGTCTTATGAGCTTACTTCAACAAAGGATATCAAGCACATAACTGATAATAGATATTGATAATAAATGTAAATTATTTTAAATGGCAAGCTCTTTCTAAACTATATAAGTTAGAGGGGCAGTCAAGTACAAAAAAAACTTTCATGATTTGAATAGGGAATGTAATTTTAAACAACTTTCCAATTTACTTTTATTCCCAATTTTGCTTTGTTCTCTTGGTATTCTTAGTTGAAAGCTAAACATAGGAGGTTCATATGCAAATTTCTAAGACCTTGAAGACTGCTTCTAACTTGAATGCATTTTGACCACTAGAGGGCATTAGTTCATGTGTTTCATATAGATAACATTGAGCTCATGCACGTGACGTTACCCTGTAGTGCTCACTGATTAGCTAAAATGAAAGTCTGTCAAAAGAATTGAAATAAGGGGGCAGTTTGCAGAGGCATAGATACAAAGTAATCACAGAGGTAAAAAGTGTATTTCTATAACAGTGTTGGTTATGCAAAACTGGGGAATGGGTAATAAAGGGATTATCTTTCTTTCTAAACAACAAAAATTCTGGTGTTGACTGTCCCTTTAAATGTTGATTTTACTTGTCCTTAATGTACAGTTTTCTTATACTTTTTTCATGTATTTTATATACTCTGCGTTAATAATGCACTACACTTAAATTTGAGCTTTATATAAAGTTCTTTTTAACTTTTCTCTGTCTAATTAAACCTCTGTTGTAGCAACAAGAATTGTAAAACAGTCCCTATTACTGAATACTGCTAAAACCATCTGGATAAGCTATCTTATGATAATGTAGTTATTTACGGTCTGTCACAGGGCCATGCCAATTTAACAAAGGTCTAGGTATCTAGGGCAGCACTGCATGCTGAGCAATAGCCCTTCTCACCCAGGACCATTATTTCCACCTGACTCAGCAAGACTTAGTTGTTCTGCATTACAAACAAAAAAGAGAAGGATGCTGAGAATATTTTTCTAACCATTTGCTGTTTTTTTTTTCCTTCAAATTAATTTTGCTTTATATTAAAGGAACAGTAAAGTCATAATTAGACATTCATGATTTAGACAGAGCATACAATTTTAAACAACTTTCCAATTTACTTCTATTATTTAATTTTCTTCCATCTGTTGTTATCCTTTGCTGAAATGTCTATCTAGGAAAGCTCAGGAGCAGCAAAGAACCTAGGGCCCCATCCGATATGCAGCGTCGCCCGCAAAAGCCCCCTACACCGCTGCCACCTACATTAAATATATTAACCTCTAATCTGACTCCCCTACACCGCCGCCACCTTCATTAAATATATTAACCTCTAATCTGACCCCCCCTACACCGCCGCCACCTACATTAGATGTATTACCCCCTAATCCTAAATCTAACCCTAACACCCCCCTAACTTAATTATTATTTAAATAAATCTAAATAATATAACTATTATTAACTAAATTATTCCTATTTAAAACTAAATACTTACCTATAAAATAAACCGTAAGATAGCTACAATATAATTAATAATTACATTGTAGCTATTTTAGGATTTATTTTTATTTTACAGGCAACTTTGCATTTATTTTAACTAGGTACAATAGCTAATAAATAGTTAATAAATATTTAATAGCTACCTAGTAAAAATAATTACAAATTTACCTGTAAAATAAATCCTAACCTAAGTTACAAATACACCTAACACTACACTATCAATAAATTAATTAAATAAATTAACTACAATTATCTAAAATTAAATACATAAATAAACTAAACTATAGTACAAAATAAACAAAACACTAAATTACAAAAATAAAAAAATATTACAAGAAGTTTAAACTAATTACACCTTATCTAAGCCCCCTAATAAAATAAAAAAGCCCCCTAAAATAATAAAATGCCCTACCCTATACTAAATTACAAATAGCCTTTAAAAGGGCCTTTTGCGGGGCATTGCCCCAAAGTAATCAGCTCTTTTACCTGTAAAAAAAAGAACAATCCCCCCCAACATTACAACCCACCACCACACACCCCTACTCTAAAACCCACCCGATCCCCCCTGTAAAAAATCCTAACACTACCCCATTGAAGATCACCCTACCTTGAGCCATCTTCACTCAGCCGGGCCGAAGTCTTCATCCGATCTGGGCACAAGTGGTCCTCCAGCCAGGCCGAAGTCTTCATCCGATTCCGGGCACAAATGGTCTCCATCCGGCAGAAGTCTCATCCAAGCGGCATCTTCTATCTTCATCCTTCCCGCTCATTTCTGGACATTGCTAGTTTATCCGACTTACGGCACTTTAGCAACTGCCAGCGGGGTATATGTAATACCCCGATGTGTGAGGTGAAACTACGGGTGGCGTGGGTTCTCTCGCTTGCGCCGAAAACTACGCCGTATATTTAGTGCTGCATATATATATATACCGATTGTGCTTGGGTTTACCCATGTGTTCAGTTAGAAACCAGTAGTTCATTGCTGCTCTTTCAACAAATGATACCAAGAGAATGAAGCAAATTTGATAATATAAGTAAATTGGAAAGTTGTTTAAAATTGTATGTTCTACCTAAATCGTGTAAGAAATTGTTTGTGTTTTATATCCCTTTAATTATTGTACTATTTATACATCTGTGATGTTCAATCTTTCACAACCGAACCAAATTTAATTTTTATTTTACTTGAAGAACAAATGTGCACATTGATAAATACTAGATATGTGCAAGGACAAAATAAAAAAAATAAAAAAAATGAATGGGAAAAATCCAACAACAGACCTAATGGTAAAACTACGAGACACTGTTGTGTACAACCTCCATAGTAGGTAGGCATACTGATCCACAGAGTTCCCACCAACACTTTCTGAGGCACCAGTTCTTACTGAGCATGTGCAAGATTTACTGAATTCACATATATAAATTTTGTTATGAGGAAAAATATTCATTTTGTGATTCGCTGATGGTTGTCACATGATGCACTTGCAAGGAAAATGCAACTAAATTTTAAATTTGTTAGAAAAAAAGAAATTCTACTTATGATTTTAAATCCAAACAGTGTTTTGCATTGTCTTTATATTATGCATCTATTAATTATGCTCTTCTACTGTGTTTTTTGGTTCTTTAAAGTATAATAAAGTAATGGTTACATTGCAATTACATTGCAATTTCCACTTTAAGGCCTCTATTTACAAAGTCTGGCAGACCTGATCCGACAGTGCGGATCAGGTCCGCCAGACCTCGCTGATACGGAGAGCAATACGCTCTCCGTATTCAGCATTGCACCAGCAGCTGACAAGAGCTTGCTAGTGCAACGCTGCCCCCCTGCAGACTCGCGGCCCAATCGGCCGCGAGCAGGGGGGTGTCAATCAACCCTATCGTACTCGATCGGGTTGAATTCCGGCGATGTCTGTCCGCCTGCACCTAGACAGGCGGACAGGTTATGGAGCAGCGGTCTTTGTGACCGCTGCTTCATAACTGCTGTTTCTGGTGAGTCTGAAGGCTCGCCAGAAACACGGGGCATCAAGCTCCATTCGGAGCGTGATAGATAGGGCCCCTAAGGAGTTATCTGAGTTCCTCAGTTTTCTTAAACTAGTAAAAACCGACCACCACCCTCTCCAAACACGTATAACCTGTACCTAAATGAAGTGAAAAACAAGTAATACAGTAGGATAAATAGTAAGAAGTAAAACAAAGAGTGTGTTTTTCCATGTTTATACTTCTGTACTAAGAGATAGTAAGGCGGGATATACTTGGTGTAAATCACTATTAGTTACCTGCTTAATGCTCTTGTGCAAAAGTGATCTAGTACAATTCTTAATGCTGTACCAGTCAGTAGATCCATCTCCATGCCTCACCATATCAGCACTAAGAGGGCAGGCTGGAGATCCTACCTAATATTTACATAAGGGATAAACCTCCTATTACGTCCTTGTGTTAACTAAACTTAACATAACTACAAAGAAAACACAAATACCAACTTTGCAGAAAAACCCGTCACGTTTATTAAAACGTAAACTTTATTAAAACTCTGAACTATTATTATTATGCTCCCTCTGTACCTGCAGCGTGGCAACCATTGTTCACACTCAATGGCAGTGAGAGATAGTTGGTTGGTTAGGGAGAGGAACCCCTAGGCCAGTACCTAGTGGGCATCACCGCCCCCTGTTTCTCCAGGTCGTCACTCTTCACTCTCATTGCCCACTCCCAGGGCAATGACTGACCGCCTAGCTAGGGCATGCTACAACCAACTCAGTAGGGCGACCCTCACAAATGAGTCATACAACACGCCTGTCAAGGGTGGAAGCCTATATTAAGGTCAGGGCTTATAGATCTATCTCAACTAAACCTACTCCAGTTGGCAGAACCTAATACCCTGAAAGATGAAACTACTAGCCTGCTGCCACCATCTGCTTCCAAGGACCGGGTGGGTGGGAAAATTCTCTTGAAGTCTGGATGCAGGAAAAGGAACCACTGCAACAGGACCCTATAAAGGTAAGTACACTCCCTGCCCCTACAATTGCAACAATATAACATTAAACACACATAGAACACTCCAGACTTCAAGGCCTTCCACTGTCATAAGGGATAAACATCCTAACATAACTACAAATAAAACAGAAACACCAACTTTGGAGAAAGATCGGTCACGGCCACGTTTATTAAAACAAAAACTTTTATAAAACTTGTAACAATTATCATTAGGCAACCTTTTAATAACTTAAACTTGTTTGAAAGTTATTAAGCTTGGTGGCAGCACTTTATCTAGTCTAACTCCTACTTACAGATGGTCAATGCCCCTTTGGTACCTGCAGTGTTGAACCTTATGCTCACACTCAATAGCTGTGAGAGATATTAGTAGACAAAAGGGAACAACAGCGCATCCCACTCAAAGTGTATTATTTATTAGCAACTTTCAATGCTCAATACAAAAATTGCACTTACATAAAAGACATTCATAAAAGAAATGTAGAAAACCGTATTCACTGCCTTGTGGCTTATCCTGGCTCCAAGCGCTCACAAGAGTTTCCATATAGCAGAGTCCTTACTGGTTTGGAACAAATCCCCCGCTATCAGTGTCTTGTTCAGAACCTTGGTTATGGATTCCGTGGAGGGACAGTATACCTCAATGCGTTTCACCCATGCAACGGCTGGGCTTTCTCAAGAGGAATAAAACAAACTTTTTATTCCTCTTGAGAAAGCCTAATGGATACGTTTTCTACATGCTTTTATGATGTCTTTTATGTTAGTACAATTTTGTTTGCGTATTGAAAGTTGCTAATAAATAATAACACTTAGAGTGGATGCACTGTTGTTCCCTTTTGTCTACTAACAGCTTTCCCAGTAAGAGGATTTGAGGAAATTTCCTTTATATAGTCCCAGCTGCACCCACCCTCGTGATTTGTGTCCTAAAAGGAGCCCTTATTATTTGCTAACAGCCTGTGGAATATACTCCTATGGACAAAGTGATCTTGAACACTCGTATTGTAACAAGTACTTTATGACCATCAATCCTTGATTCAAGTATTTGTTTTTGTGTTTATTGTTATAATGATCAATTATTTTTAGAATTTTTGATTTATGCTCACTAGATCTTTTTTAGCATAAATTAGGGTGCAACTCTGTCTCACTTGCAGCGCAGATACTTTTCTTTTGTTTCTTGGCAGTGAGAGATAGTTGGGTTGGTTAGGAGATCTTCGGGCAAAAATCGTTAGGGAGAGAACCCTCTAGGCCGGCACTTAGTGGCATCACCCCTCCCTGTTTCTCTAGGCCACCACTCTTCACTCTCACTGACTGCTCCAGGGCCATGACCGACTGCCACAAGAGGAAAAATTCAATATTTTACTCTTGCTGCCGCCCAGTAACAGACATTATAGGCAGCCCCTCTGGGTATCAATGTACCTCCAACGCAGTCGAGCAACCACATTAGACTACCCCACTTTCACACTGGGAAGCCATGCACACAACAGCCCAACCATCCAAACTATTTAACTGATAATGTCTAGATATGGTATACAACCATGTCATTACCCTTAAGTGTAAAACTGTGATGTGAGGTTGCCCCATCTCCTATGTGCTTCTTAGAGGAGAGCAGGCATCTCGTCCCAGGTTAGGCTACTGCTGCCCAGGCAACAAACAATAGCCTTGGAGGGAGGAAAGCCAAGTTACTGCACATCTGGAGATTGCAGAGCCCCTTATTTCTGTCCAATGCACAAAGGAGTGCCCTACCATAAAAAAACACGAACTGGGGTAGGACCCTTACCTAAAACAAACATAACTTTGTAATGCTCAGTCAATAAACAAAAAAACAGCCTCAAAACCAAGCAGCATGACAATGGAAAAGTAAGGAGCCCCCACAAGTAGCACAGCTCCCCCAATGGTACCTAGCTGTCTCCCTGCAAGGGCCTAATGTACAGCTTTTAACTCCCTGACTTCCAAAGTCCTAAGTGCTTGAATCTCCCTCGCCCGAAAACCCGCCGCTCACCACGTCACTGGTCACTGCACCAATGCAAAATGAATGAGGTAGCTAGGTAGCTAGGGACAAAAACCTTTTTAAATTGAAAAAGGACAATGATCAAATATCCTCATAAATGAGAAACTGCCTCTGACCTGCTGGCCGTACCTTCAAAAAGGCTGCAACATTCTCCACCGGGCAGCACTCAGGGAACTCATGTCAACAAAGCAACACCAAGCTCCCTTCCCCTCCTGATTGGTCTTGGAACGTGGTATAAACAAGAGCAACCCGTCTTCAGAGGGCCTTATGTAATCAATCTGTACCCCTGCCAGACCCCTTGACTCTTGACAACGCTACAATTCACATACTTGCATTGTACCCATCAGGGAGATTGCCACCCTGAAAAGTAACACCTCGTAGGGACAAGGAACAGGTAGTTTCTAATGTACCCACAAGCTCCCGCAAATGCAGAGGAGTAATGGGTTCCCTCTTGTCCTTGGAACGCACTTCAGACCTCCCACAACTTTTCACTACCTGTCTCACTAGAAAGTAACCAGAAAAGTCATCAAGGCCCAGCGTCCTGTTAAAGAAAGCAATGGCTGAAAGCTTACTCTGTACTGCTAGACACACCTGACTGCCTCAACCAAGCTAGCCACTCCAGGATGTGTACCTGTGATGCTTGCTGCAAGAAGAGCCCCCACTGACTGCAGAAATGATCCCATCCCTTCAAATGTGTTTCATATGCATTACAAGTCTTGAGAGCCAAAGATGTGCGCACTAAGGGAATAATGGATGCCTATTGACAGCCAACTGCCAAAGAAACAAGGGGCAAAGCAAGTTAAACTGCTCCCACTTAATCCTAGACAAAATGTCAGCCGACACATTATGAACCCCAGGCACGTGAAGCACCGTAAACCAGAGGTTAAGCTGCAGTCAGCGAAAGACTATGGGCTAGAAGTGGAGCGCTAAATTATTGTGCTCCCGCAATGGACAAATAATTAACTAGCCATTACAAGTGGCTGGTTATTGCTACTGCGACCTCTCCTATGGAAGTGTGCTCAATGCTTCCTGTCAATGTGAACTCGAGCTCGCGTTTGCATTGCGATTTACTTGTAATACCATTACAAAGTGGAGCTATAATATCCCTTGCATGCAATCTGACCCTAAGTGTCTCAAGTATTTTGCAACCACTGGAGAGGAAGCGGATAAACAATTGATGGTGTACCACCACACTCATAATATCCGACCAGAAGACCACTGACCTGTTGGCTAATTTCGCACCCACAGCTCAATGGCCAAGACAATAGGGAAAAATTCCAAAAAAGATAGATTTCCTCGTTAGGCCGAGGCAACCCACTGATCTGGCCATTGAGTGGCACTCGATTCTCCCTCCAGGTAAGCTCCATACCCAAAGCCCCCTGCTGCATAGGTAAAAAGATGTAGAGACTGATTCAATATGGGATCAGCTTTTCACAAACATACTCCATTAAAGTGGGCTAGAAATTGTTCTATATCTTCAAATCGTCCCTCATCTCAGCACTCCCCCTAAACCACTTGCACCCATCCCTTGGCCCTTTCAGCTGTTCTTCTCTTCTAACTTCCTATTAAATACACGACCCATAGGGATGGCCCTGCCCGCAAAGTTAAGGAGGCCAAGCAGCAACTGCAATACAGTGAGGGAGATGGCCCTAGATCTGACCTTCATCAAAAGCCGGGCCACTTTGTCTTGCGGGAGACGGCAGCTTTCAATCCCCAGGAATGTAAGACATGTGCAGGGGCCTTGAGCCTTGTCTTCCACTAGCGGAACACAAAACTCAGACATTACAGGACCTCATAACTGTCATCAATCGATCACATTTGTTTGTTACTGGTCCTCCCTACCAGCAGAAAGTCGTCCACTGCCCCACCCATCAGAATACAACCTGCACAACCCAGTGCAAGAAGGAACTGAAACATTCAAAGAAGGCATAGGACAAGTAGCACCCCATAGGCAAGCAATCTATTTATATAGAAAGCACCTTCAAACGTCAAAAACCATTAACTTAAAGGATGAAGGGTGCAGCAGCAACAATCTGAAGGTCGATTCCAATATCTAGCTTGGCCAGCAGATCACCTCTTCCTGCCACCGGAACCAAAACCAGTGCCTTGTCAAAGGATTGATAGTGAACAGAACTCAGGGATGGGTCAATGGCATCATTGGCTGATGCCCCCTTTGGTATGACATGTGGGTGATTTAATCTGACTTGTCTTGGTTCTTTTTTGGGGACTAGATCTAATTTGAAACAACAATGTCATGGTTGTCAAAAAAGGGCCAGCCACCTGACCATAGCCACCTCTTTAGCCAATTTTTCCCATACCACCTGGGGGAAATTTGTATGCAGATTTAAGGTTGCTATGCACCCCATCCCCCACCACTGGATACCTCACTGGAATTATAAAACACTCAAGTACCTCTGCCCAAAGCACCCCAGCAGCTTTCTTAACTGGGTAGCGTTGCAAACCACAGTACCATAGCCTCTGGTTTAAGAGGCATTGGTGCCCTTGACGCAGGGACCCACTCTGCTACTAGACCTCCTGGCTCCCTCTTCTTGCTACACCACTGCAATATTTGCAGATATGACGAAAGTCACAATTCGCTCCAATGTCACACTGTTTATCCTGACACCTCAAATACTCCCTACCCCACTGCTTGGAGCATGGAAAGGAGCGAGAAGGCCCAGGGCGCACTCCAGGAGAACGAGATGGGGAATGCTCTAGCCCCAGCTTTTACCATAGGTGGATATCCTGAGTGCCAAAATGAAGTAGGGGATTACCAGTTATTTTTCTGCGGAGTTCAATATCATAATCCCACCACGCCCCTCCTTATGCCTCCTATGGGTCTCGTATCCATATATTTAAACAAATTATGCCTTTGTGTTGGCCATTTATTCAAATAGCATGACTCAAGGACTCTTAAACAGCACTGTCATTCGTCATAGGGGGCCAGTACCATCCTCCTCCTTTTCCTTTGACCTACAAGCCTCTCTAGATAACTCGAAAATATTAACATAACTACCCTCATGGATCTTTTTCACTATGTTGGATTTCAGGTGAGCTTGCAGGGAATGTAGCCAAACATGAAACATGTCACCCTGAACTGCCACCTTCCTATGTCTTCTGGTATTCTTCTTCTATACCATACCTAAAAAAAATTTGCTATTGTCATGTCTTGTGACTTGGTCCCTGCTGAGACTAAAAACAGATGGGAGCAGCCCTGGCTGAGTTCAATGTAGGATTAGTGTCCTGGTGTTGCTAATTGAGTTGCTGGCCTTTTACCATAAAACAGACATAATTATTGAAATGTATATATTTAATGGAGCAGTGAGTTTGTAGCTTGCTTCTGTGTTTTTACATGCAGATGAGCTCCCTCTTATTTAATGATCTTTGGTTGTTTAGACATACAGAACATCCTCAAATTTCTGTAGTCCTAAACCATGTTCTGCTAGAAGAGTAACATTGCTAACATTATATACAAGTACCTTGTAATTACCCACATTTTTCTGCCTCCTTCCGGTACATTAACATTTCAGCAGAGTCTGAACTTTATTATAAAGATTAACACCATGTTTACTTCAATTATTTTTTGATGCTCAAACTCCACACACCAAATTCAAAACATTCCTGCTTGGGTTGGCTTCATCAGAATTGCTAAGCGATAACAAACTGCTAATTAGGGACAGCTATGTGGCAAGGTTAGGCTTGTGAAGCCTGTCATGTGGGTCTTTCAGTTTTCAGGACTGGAAAGTCCATTATTTTTACTATTAAATTACAGGACAGGGGGGACAAAATGTACAATAACATATATTACAGATTTGTTTTACTATGAATAATTATTTAACATTACAATTTTAAAAGGTCTAGTTGCCCTTTTAATGCATACAGTAAAGCACTGGAGGGCCCTTTTGGTTGCCCCTGTACCTTAGGTTATGGCAAGTCAGCCATAAACATGCATATGATGATTAAGAAAACAAAATGTGTTATTGTCTCTGGTGCATTGTATTATTGAGTGGCCATCAGCTCCAATTACTACTTATTCCTGGAAGCTACACAATATCATTTAGATCACCCTCTATATGAATGGAAAAGTGGGCGGGCTCTGCAGATATACTTCCTAAGAAACGTGGGCACAGTTCCAGATTTAGACTAATATGGGAAGTAACATAAAGGGACATTGAGGGGAGAAATTATTAGCATTAAAAGCACATCAAAATGAAAGGCCCTCCCTAGAAGCTCTTGATTCTCTTGTTGATATAGAAAGCTGACTTATTAAACATCCAACAGATGAATTACTTAAAGAAAAGCTGCAAGATCAGAGAGATATATTGAACACTCTTTTGGATAAAGACTGCAAACGTCTGGCATTGAGATTACACCAGACAAATTATAAAGGAGATAATAAATGTAGCAGAAATTTTGCATGGAAACTTAAACGCAAGATTAGTCAATCATATATCATGTCAATTAGAAGGCAAGATAAGTCCATAGTTTATTCGACAACAGATATAATGGAAGCATTTTGTATTTACTATGATTCTCTATATAATTTGCAAAAGTATTCAGATAAACAAAAAACAACATCAGATGCTATTAAGAGCAATCTTATATAGACCTTTTTAAAGGATATTGAAATACCAAAGTTTAGCCTTAAACAGCTACATTTGGGTAGGGGCGCCGGGTCCGGATGGGTTTTTACTAATTTATATTATAGGAAATACGCTGCCATTCTAATCCCATATCTACTGACTCTATGTAACTCAATTACTGAATCTAACCCCTTCTTAAAGGGACAGTTCACGCCAAAAATGGTTCTCCCCTTTAAATTATTCCCAATGATCCTTTAAACCTGCTAGGAGTGTAAATGGTACAAGTTTGCTCTATTACTCCTATTTCAGCATTTGAAATAGCTGATTTAGCCTGTGGTATCGCCACCTATAACTGAACAAATTAATACTGGAGTCATAGACTAGTGAATAGCCTAAGTATACACAGCCAGCAGAAGAGATACACTCTCAGTGGGATGCAGGATAGTTAGAGTAATAAAATGATCATTTTCCATTGTTCTCTCAAAGCAAGTCTGTTTATACATTAACTTAGAACATAATGAGATCTGATATCACCTTTAAGTTGAACCCATTGTAATAGGCTGTGGTTTCTAAGCACAAAATCAGCTACTTCATATACACAAATAAGCATGAAAATGGAATTCTCAAATAGTTATACTCTGCAGTTGGTATATCAAGTAATTTAAAATACATTAATGAGAAAAACAATTTACAGTGTTACTGTCCCTTTAAATCAATCAGCACACAATCACTCTTATCCCAAGGAAGGTAAAGATGGCTTCCAGAGTAGAAAAACTATAGACCAATCTCTCTGCTGAACACGGACATAAAAATGTATGCAAATTACTTGCAATAGACTAAATGTTTTGCTCCCGAATTTGATTTATGCAGATCAAGTCGGTTTTGTGTTACATCAAGAGAGGCAAGAGACATTACTGTCCGGGCCGTTTAACCTAATTGACCAATGGACTATGCTATTAACTTCCAAATTCCACTGGCAATTTATCAACGGACATGGAAAAAGCCTTTGACTGTCTGTTGGCAATTTCTAATAACCAGTTTTATTTAAGATGGGCCTGGGACATGAATTGTAGCTAGGGTGTTTCTATGTACTTATCTCCAACCACTGAAATTAGACTAAATGGTTGGTCTCTCCGACCCTTTTTTCTATATTTGCTGGAACTAGACAGGGTGACCCCTTTCCCCAATCTTATTTGTCTGTGTCATTGAGACACTAGCATTACTCAAGTGTTCACTCTCAGGTATATCAGGCCTTCAAATTAATAAAGTTAATCATAAAATTTCCCTCTATACAGATAATGTCTTTGTTTTTATCTCCCTAATCAAGGGACAATCTATTCCCATATTGTTAAAATAATCTAGAAAGATTTGGGAAAGCTTCAAATTTTCTCTATAAATAAACAAAACATTCTGAGATTTTGAATATTACCTTATCAGACACTGAAAAGCAATTAGTTCAGACAATGTGTCCCATTTAAATGGCAAACACATCTATTAAAATATTTAGGGATATTCTTTGCGCCTACGTTAGATGCAATGTTTAACTCTAACTACAACCCCTCCAAACCTCTATTATTGCCACCGCTTGTCTTCAAGGAAGTGTAAACAAATGACATGGCTGGGAAGAGATAAACACCTTTAAAATGATAATACTGCAAAAATCCTTATTTATTACAGACACTCCCAATTCCACTACCTCCATCTTATTTATCGTCTTTACAAAAGAAAATATTCGAGTTCCTATGGGATAGAACGCCATGCTCACATTAACAGAAAGATCATGTGCCAGACCTTGAACAACGGGGTATTGGAGTCCCTAGATTTAGAGCATATAGAAAGGCTATACACCTACAAGGGATAGTAGATTGGTTTATAATTATGGATACTAAAATATGTGTGAAGCTAGAACATGATATTGCATGTTCCCCCCCCCCCCCACCATGGAGCTACATGCTGGACACCAGGGAATTCAACATTTGTGTTAACTAAGACTTCCTATATAACAAAATAAACTTTTGTAGTCTGGGGAAAATATTGATAGAACACCCGAATATATCTTCTAAATATTCCCCATTGACACCACTGAATACATAATAAGATTTCCCCCCAGGTGTTGATTTAGCTGGGAGGATGAAAGAAGCAAAATGATAGAGTGCTTATGGTATGTCATCTGGGTACTGAAGCACACATACACAAGAATTAAATTGGTTGAGGAGGGCTTTTCAATGCTTAACAACTGTTTTTTCTAACATGCTACACTTATTTGACCTCTCATCCACAAAAATGGAATATGCTTAGGAAGGCTGACACCATATGAGTCTGTGTGCCACGGAGCCACATCTCGGAGACATATCCTTTCTCTCATCTACTCACTATTAAAGAAACCTGAATTTGGCATGGTGCATTGCTACATATATAGGTAAAACAAGGAATTAAATATAGATATTTTTTTATACTGATGCCATACAGATCTATCAATCAGTGAAGAAATCCTCTGTATCTAGTAAATTTCTGGAGTTAAATCTTAAGATTCTTCATCTCACCCCGGCCCGATGCGGTAAAATCTATAAGCTTTCTCGTGTGAGATGCTGGAGGTATGGTGGCTATGTGGCTCATATGGCCAACATGTG
Source organism: Bombina bombina (assembly GCF_027579735.1). Classification (NCBI taxonomy): domain Eukaryota; kingdom Metazoa; phylum Chordata; class Amphibia; order Anura; family Bombinatoridae; genus Bombina; species Bombina bombina. Next base: position 96,282,359 of record NC_069505.1, on the reverse strand, counting down.
GTGGGCAATGCCCTAGAATTGTACCCAAGTGGACTATAGTAGTAATGGAAACTTCTAGTAGGGACAACGCTAATACTAGATCCCTGTCTCTGGTTATTTAATAAACTACCAGAAAGACTATCCAATGTACAAAGTAAACTAGTGACCATAGCAAGCAATAGTTTTAAGATTCTTATTGCTAGACACTGGAAAGATGCTAATGCCCCGACTGTCGCTAAATGGCTGCAAAAATGCAACTGCTCAATAAAATTGGAGGAGTTTTTTTATATAAAACATCATTGTATAGATACATACATATTGATACCAACTACTTAGGAGTACTTGAGCTCAAGATATAATACTTCCTAGATATAGATTAATTAAAAATATCTCTTTTGAGGGTAGGGTGCACACTGACCAAGAATAATTATCAGCTTTTGAAGGACATACTGTAGGTAACTAGTTTCAAGAGGAAGTAGGGAGAATATACAGTATGATTGGAACGTAATCTTTTATGATTTGTAGACCTAGACACACACTTACACTGTACTGTTGTGAACGGTTCTGTATTGTTATTTTATATTATGTATTATATAATTTTTCCGTCATAAAACAATTGAGCAAACTGAAAGCTGTGTCCTTAAAGGGTACAGCTTTCAGTTTGCTCAATTGTTTTATGACGGAAAAATTCCGTCATATGTCCTTAAGAGGTTAACTTATATTTATTTATTTTTATTTTTTAGAGCAAAGCATACAAAAATGTTGTGTACGCAGCTTTATTAACTTGTTATGTATTATATGATGTACACATTTCAATTAAAAATAGATAGAGCATACATGTTTAAACAAGTTTCCAATTTACATGTATGATCTTATATCTTCTGTTGAAAAAAATATTTAGGTAGGCTCAGGAGAAGCAATGCACTACTGGGGCTAGCTGCTGATTGGTGATTGCACATATATGCCTCTTGTGATTGGTTCACCCCCAATGCCTTCAGCTAGCTTTCTGTAGTGTAATGATGCTCATTCAACAAAGAATACCAAAAGAATGAAGCAAACTTGTTAATTGAAGTAATTTGGAAACTTGTTTAAAATTGTATGCACTATCTGACCAATAAAGATTTTTTTGGGGTTGCATATCCCTTTAAATCTATTATAAGTGTCAGCAAAGTGCGCTAACAATAGTTCTGTCTACCTCATGCTGTTGCTCCTTTCATGCAGGGTGCATGGTGACATAAAGGACTAATGTGTGTTACCTGCATGTCTTTGTGTCATGCAGTGATGTGAGTGGTTGGAAATAGCAGGATTAGACAGGGGCTTTAATGGCAGGTACCTGATGCTCTGCTTAGTCCTACTGTGTTAAGCCTCTCAGAAATTACAGCTCCATTCAGACATGCAATGAAGAGGAAGACAAGGAAAGTGGCTTGAAGGATAGAGGGAAAGAGAGAGAAAATAAAACAGGAAGGAGATGGAGAAAACAAGTAAATTATTGAGATATAGAAATAAGAGGAGATGAATTTGCAGATGAAAGAGATCTACTGATAAATATAGAGGGTAGGAGATAAATAGCAGAAATGAATGGAAGGAGAGAAGTGAGAAAAAAAAACCCCAGCAAGCCAATGAGTATAATGCAGGGAATAAGATATAATTAAAGGGACAGTAAATACTAGATAAATGTTAGATAGAATGATGCATTCAAAGAAAATATTAGTCTGAGAATAATATGTAGATGTATTTTGTAAGGTTTCATTATCTGTTTATATATTGACAAAATAAGTGTAAAGTTTTAGGGGTAGTCTACTATATGTCGAGCGGACATGATTCGCTATCAGCATTTATCATTGCACAAGCATTTCTAGTGAAATGCTTGTGTAATGCCGCCCCCTGTACACTGGGGGCCAACTTCTGTTTCAGGTGAGGGCGTGAGCCTGAAATTATGGAATTCAAAAGCAGCATTCGTTGCTTCATAAATGGAGGCCATAGTGGCTATAAAACATTGGGAGCTGCCATGTTGTAACTTAGGTTACATTCTCTGCTGTGGCTAATTAGGGACAGTTATAAATAGGTCACTAGAGTGTGCAGCCAATGACTGTGTGGAATATACCAGTGTTCTGCACTTACTAACTGAAAAGCTCACAATTTCAGAATGGAATTACAGAAAAGAGGAAACAAATATATAATGAAAGTATATTGTAGAGTTTATATATATATATATATATATATATATATATATATATATATATATATATATATATATATATATATATATATATATAGGTTTCCAAGAGGAGATAGACACAGCACTCACCGTTTTTTTGCAATGTAAAACTTCACCTGTAAAACTTCAATGGATGATATGGATTTTAATCTGACTTATTAAAGGTGAAGTTTTGTATTGCAAAAAAAAAAACGGTAAGTGCTGTGTCTGTAGCCTCTTGGAAACCTGTATTTTTTCACGTATTAACACCCCGGTGGTGGATGTGATATTGTCTAAGTGGGAGCACTCTAAAGAAGATATATATATATATTTTTTTTTATATTACTGTCTTAAAGTTTTTAATGTCACTTTAAATGATCATCTATGTACGAGAGGGAGAAGTAAATACAATGAAATGTAATAGAAGAAATGTGAACAAAAGACATAAGAAAAGATTAAAGCTAGAGAGGGAGAGAATGAGAGAAAGCAGAGGTAAAGATAGTGAGTGTTACAGGTTACAGATGTATCACACTTGCCATTACTACTGATGAATACTGATCTAACTTATTTAAAAGGACATGGAAGTCCAAGTTCAACTCTCATGATTGAGACAGAAAAACATTTAAAAAACAAACAAAAAAACCCTTTCAGTTTATATTATCAAACCGACCCTGACGAAGGCTGAGCAGTTTTACACGTTTTGAGCAATGTGGCCACGTTTATAAAGCAGCATAAGCAGCTTCAGGGCAGGTCTTACAAGCACTCACTCGTTCGTCCAGGATGACTGACAAGCTCTGCTCTCATCCAATCAGTTGAGTGTCAGCAGGAGGAGGGCTGCAGTGAATTCTGCACTGGAGACTCCAAAGGCTTGCAGACATGTGCCCTGTCTGGGAACCATGTCTGCACACGCCATAGTAAATAGGGGCCTAAATGTTACAAGCCATTGTTGCAAACACTGCTGTACATATGTATTTATATGTGTATACATGTCTGTAAATACATATATACACATATAAATACATAAATACACATGTACACACACACACATATATATATATATATATACATATCCTATATTATAAAAGGTCAAATATGTTTGTCCGAAGCTGTTATGCACAGTAGAGACTGCGCAAGGACAAACATACCTGGCCTTTAACTGCAGTGCGAGACAGCTCCTAAAGATCCAGGCATCTGCCGCATATGGAGCCGGAGCGTGATCGGTGCTCCATATGAGGGCAGATACCTGATCGTGTCAGATGGTGACACTTTGGGTGTCACCGTCTGTAACGTGTTTTCTGCTGGTGCCGATGGGAGGTGTGGGCTGGAGGTGGGTGGGCGGCTCAGCAAAGGAGGCGGGAAGGAATAGAGTGAGAGGACCCTATGCTACAGAAATCTGTCTCTCTTGCTCGTTCTTCCTCTGTCTATCTATCTCTCTCTCTCTCTCTCTCTCCCTCTGTCTGTCTTTCACTCTATCCCTCTGTCTCTCTTCGTTCCTCTTTCACTCTCTCTCCCCCCCTCTCTCTCTCCATTCCCCTGTTTCTCTCTCTCTCCCTTCCTCTGTGTGGGTCTCTCTCTCTCCGCCACCTCTGTGTCTCTCTCTCTCTCTCTCTCTCTCCCTTCCTCTGTCCCTCTCTCTATCCCTTGCTCTGTCTCTCTCCCTTCAACTGTCTCTTTTTTTCTCTCTCTAACTCTGTCTCTCCCTCCCCCTCTCTCTCTCCCTTCCTCTGTGTCCCTCTCTCCCTTGCTTTCTCTGTGTGTGTCTTTTTCTCTCCCTTCTTCCATGTCTCCTCTCTGTGTGTTTCTCTTCCTTCCTCTGTGACCATCTCTCTCTCTCTATCCCCTTCTTAGTCTCTCTCTCTCTCTCTCTCTCTCTCTCTCTCTCTCTCTCTCTCTCTCTCTCTCTCTCTCTCTCTCTCTCTCTCTCTCTCTCTCTCTCTCTCTCTCTCTCTCTCTCTCTCTCTCTCTCTCCCTGTCTCTCTTTCCCCTTCTTCTGTGTGTTTCTCTCTCTCCCCTTTCCCCTGTGTCTCTCTCTCCCCTTCCTCTTTCTCTCTCTCTCCTTCCTCTGTGTGTCTGTCTCTCTCCACCCCTTCCTCTGTGTCTCTCTATTCCCCCCTTCATCTGTCTCTCTCCCCTCTTCCTCTGTCTGTCTCTCTCTCCCCCTCTGTCTCTCTCACTCTGTATCTCTCTGTCTCTCTGTTTCTGTTTCTCTGTCTCCCCCTCTGTCTGTCTATCTGTTTTCCTCTTTCTGTTTCTCTCTCCCTCCCTCTGTCTCTCTCTCTCTCCCTCAGTCTCTCTCTATCTCTCTCTGTCTCTCACCCCCTTCCTCTGTGTGTCTCTCTCTTTCTCTCTCCCCCTTCTTCTCTCTCTCTCCCCCTTCCTCTCTCTCTCCCCCCTTCCTCTGTATGTGTGTCTCTCGCTCTCTAATTTCTTCTGTGTGTGTCTCTCTTGCTCTTTCCCCCTTTATCTGTCTCTCTCTCCCCTTCCTATATTTGTGTCTCTCTCAATCCCCCCTTCCTCTGTGTCTCACTCTCTCTCCCGTGTCTCTCTGTCTCTCTCCCCCTTGTATTTCTCACTCTTTCCCCCCCCTCTCTCTCTCCCCTTCCTCTGTCTCTCTCTCCCCCTCACTCTGTCTCTCTCTCTCTCCCTCCCTTCCTATGTCCCTCTCTCTCTCTCCCTTCCTCGGTCTTTCTCTCCTCATCTGCCTCGTTCTCTCTCTCCCTTCCTCTGTGTCTCTCTCTCACTTGCTTTCTCGGTGTGTGTCTCTTTCTCTCATCTTCCTCCATACCTACTCTGTGTGTCTCTCTATCCCCTTCTCAGTCTTTCTCTCTCTGTCTCTCTTCCTCTTCCTCTGTCTCTCTCTCCCTCTTCCTCTGTCTCTCTCTCCCCCTTCCTCTGTGTCTCTCTTGCCCCCTTCCTCTGTCTCTCTCTCTCCCCGCTTTCTCTGTCTCTCTGTCTGTCTATCTCTCTCCCCCTCTGTCTGTTGCTCTCTCTCCCTCTGTCTGCCTGCATGTATTGCTCTCTCTCCCACTGTCTGTCTCTCTCCCTTACTCTGTCACTCTGCCTCTCTTTCTCTCCCTTCCTCTGTGTGGGTCTCACTCTCTGCCACCTCTTTGTGTATCTCTCTCTCTGTCACTGTCTTTCCCTTCCTCTGTGACTCTCGTCTCTCTCTCTTCCCTTGCTTTCTCAATGTGTGTCTCCGTCTCTACTATCATTCCATGTCTCCTCTGTGTGTGTCTCTCTTTCCTTTCCTCTGTGACTCTTCCTCTCTCTATCCCCTTCTCAATCTCCATCTCTCTCTCTGTCTTTCTCTCCCCCCTTCCTCTGTGTCTCTCTCCCCCCTTCCTCTGTGTCTCTCTCCCCCCTTCCTCTATGTCTCTCTCCCCCTTCCTCTCTCTCTCCCCCCATCTGTCTTTTTGTCCTCTCCCCATCTGTCTGTCTGCTCTCTCTCTCTCCATCTGCCTTTCTTGTCTTCTCCCTCTGTCTGTCTCTCTCTCCCTCTGCTTTTCTGTCTCTCTCTCTCTCTCTCTCTCTCTCCCTCTGTCTATCTCTTTCTATCTCCCTCTGTCTGTGTCTCTCTCCATTCATCTGTCACTCTCTCTCCTCCTCTCTCCATTCCCCTGTGTCTCTCTCTCTCCCTCTGTCTGTCTCTCTCTCCCTCTGTCTGTCTCTCTATCCCTTTGTCTCTCTCCCTTCCTCTGTGTCTCTCTCCCCCTTCCTCTCTCTCCCCCTGTCTGTCTGTCTCTCTCCCTCTGTCTGTCTCTCTCTCCCTCTGCATTTCTGTCTCTCTCTCTCTGTCTCCCTCTGTCTGTCTGTCTCTCCCTCTGCCTTTCTGTCTGTCTCTCTCTCTCTCTCTTTCTCTCCCTCTGTATATCTCTTTCTCTCTCCCTCTGTCTGTCTGTCTCTCTATCCCTCTGTCTGTCTCTCTCCATTCATCTGTCACTCTTTCTCCCTCTCTCCATTCCCCTGTGTCTCTCTCTCTCCCTCTGTCTGTCTGTCTCTCTCCCTTCCTCTGTCACTCTCTCTCTCTTACCCGTCCTCTGTGCCTCTCTCTCTCTCTCTCTCTCTCTCTCTCTCTCTCTCTCTCTCTCTCACCCTTCCTCTGTGTGGGTCTCTCTCTCTTTCTGCCACCTCTGTGTGCATCTCTCTCTCCCTTCCTCTGTCCCTCTCTCTCTCTCTCCCTTCCTCTCTCTCTCTCTCTCTCTCTCTCTCTCTCTCTCTCTCTCTCTCTCTCTCTCTCTCTCTCTCTCTCTCTCTCTCTCTCTCTCTCTCTCTCTCTCTCTCTCCTTTCCATTATGTCTCTCTCGCCCTTGCTTTATTTGGGTGTGTCTCTTTCTCTGATTTCCTCCTTGTCTCCTCTGTGTGTGTGTCTCTCTTTCTGTTGCTCTGTCTTTTTCTCTCATCCTTCCTCTGTGTGTGTCTCTCTCTCTCTCCCCACTTCCTGTCTCTCTCTCCCCCTCTGCCTTTCTGTCTCTCACTCTCTATCTCTCTCTCTCTATCTCTCTCTGTCTCTCTCCCTCTGTCTGTCTCTCTCTCTTGCTCGCTCTCCCTCTGTCTATCTCTTTCTCTCTCTCCCTCCTCTGTCTGTCTCTCTCCCTCCCTCTGTAACTCTCCCCTCCTCTGTCACTCTCCCTCTCTATCTCCATTCCCCTGTGTTTCTCTCTCTCCCTTCCTCTGTGTGGGTCTCTTGCTCTCCCCCACCTCTGTGTATGTCTCTCTCTCTGTCTCTTTCTTTCTCTCTCTCCCTTTCTCTGTCTATCTCTCTCTCTCCCCCCCTCTCTCCCCCCCCTTCCTCTGTGTGTCTCTCTGTTTCTCTGTCCCCCTTCCTCTGTGTGTGTATTATGTCTCTATCCCTCCTTCCCCTTTCTCTCTCTCTCTCTCTCTCTCTCCCCCCTTCCTCTCTGTGTGTGTCTCTCTCTCTCTCTCATTTCTTCTCTCACCCCCTTCCTATATTTGTGTCGCTCTCACTCCCCCTTCCTCTGTGTGTGTCTCTCTCCCCTGTGTCTCTCTGTCTCTCTACCCCTATGTGTGTCTCTCTTTCTCTCCCCTTGCTTTGTGTGTGTCTCTCTCTCTCCCCCTTCTTCTGTCTCTCTCTCCCCCTTCCTCTGTCTTTCTCTCTGTCTTTCTCTCTCTGTCTGTCTCTCTCTGTCTCTCTCACTGTCTCTCTCTGTTTCGCTGTCTCTCTCTCTCCCCCTCTGTCTGTCTCTCTCTTTCTGTCTCTCTCTCTCCCTCTGTCTCTCTCTCTCTCATATGTATTCTCTTGTCTCTTCCCCTTCCTCTGTGTGTGTGTCTCTCTCCCCCTTCATGTGTGTGTGTGTGTCTCTCCCTCTTCCTCTTTCACTCTCTCCCCTTTCCTCTGTGTGGTGTGTTCGTCTCTCTCTCCTCCTTTCTTTTGTCTCTCTCTCCCCCCTTCCTCTTTGTGTGTCTTTTTTTCTCCCCACTCTGTGTCTCATTGTCTCTTTACCCCCTGTGACGGATTTCCGGCTACCCCGACTGGGTAGCTCCGCCAACAGATCCTTCCAGCACCTGGAACCAACCGCTATGTAGTGGAGAAAGTAATCTTAGGCAAATCCCCATTCAAATAACTTAGACAGACTAGTATTCAGGTGAACAAAGAAAGAACATTTATTAGGGAAAACAACACCATTTATACCCAAACTGATCTTGATAACAAGCCTTATCTGACCTGCACATCTTCCTGCCATTCCCACCCCTCCAGCCAGACTGGCCCCTCCATTGTGTCCATTGTTCCCTAGTGTCCAGCGGCACAAGGATGGTGTATTCGGGGTGATCCGTTGGCCAGCCCTTGGCCCCCCAGCTGCTTCAGTCCAAAAAGTGCCTTGATCCATGGCTGAGGGTCAGAGTTATGGGCTATCCAACATACACCAGGGAAGGCCATTGGGAAAGGGGTAATGAGGGGGGGGGGGTGGCCTCTGAGGCGATCTAGAACTATGCCTAGGTGGACCAAGTGGTCCTCCTAGGTTTCGCTATAGATGGCATTGTCATCCAGGTATGCACAGGCATAGTCCTGGAGGCCATCTAGCAGGTGATCCACCATGTATTGGAAGGTGGCTGGAGCATTCTTCATCCCAAACGGCACAACTCTTAAACTGGTAGAGGCCGAAGGGGGGTGGTGAAGGCAGACTTGGGGACAGAGTTGGGGGGGCTAAGGGAATCTGCCAGTACCCCTTACAGAGGTCGAGGGTGGGGTCAGGAAGTGTCCCCGGGTGATTCTGTCCAACAGGTCATCGACCCGGGGCATAGGGTAGGCATCAGTGGTGAAAGGTAAGATGGACCCTGTCATCTGAACATTTGGCTACCAGGTATGTGGTGTCATTTAGGTGCTCCACCACCCTGATAGGGGTCCTTGCCAGGGCAGCCTGAGTTTATCCATTTTGAGAGGCTTCGTGACTAGTACCCTTCTACCCTACTGCTAAGGTTCGGGTACGAGCACTCCTGTTGTAACCACCGTTTCTGCCTGTGCCTAGCGACCTGGAGGTTCTCCTGCACCTGGGTCGGGCGAGTTCCTTCAGTCGGTCTCAGAGCTGGAGGACATACTCCACAACAGAGGGTCCCTCCTCTCCTGTGACCCCCTCCCAGTGGCTTCTAACTTGGTCCAGGGGCCCCCGTACTTGCCATATACTAGCTCAAATGGGGGAAAACCCTATGGATTCTTGGGGCACCTCTTTGTATGCAAAGAGAAGATGCGGTCGGAACCCTTTCCCAGTCCTTAAACCTCTCACATAAACCATTGGTGCTGGGGGTTGTATGAAGGGTGTGCAGGGGCTTGACCCCGCATAACTTCCATAACTGTCTGGTAATCTCTGCAGTGAACTGGGTTCCCTGATCGGAGATTACTTCCCGAGGGAAGCATACCCTGGTGAATATACGGAGCATAGCATTTGCCACTGTCTCCGCCTGGATATTTGACAGAGAGATTGCCTCCGGGTATCGAGTGGCATAATCCACCATGGTAAGGATGTACTTCTTTCCTGAGGGACTGGGTTAGGCTAATGGACCCACTATGTCTACAGCAACCCTGCTAAAGGGTCCATGAACTGGTGGATTTCTGCCATCTTGAGCTCGGTGGCCTCCGATACTATTTTGCTGATGACCTCCTCGGATGGTCTGGTATCATACAGTGCCATCCGCCACTAGATTTCCCGTTGGACATGGAAGGTCCCCGGGGTGGACATTGTGCTGGGCCGCCCACCTGCCTTGGTCTCTAGGGAACCCACCAGCTGACTCGTCAGACCGATCACCCTCCATCAGCCCAGTTATGATGGCTTCTTTGGTTTTGTTGCTGGCAGTTTTCCCTCTTGCCTCCAACAAGGCCTTCAGCTTAACCTTCTGGAGCGCAGAGTACCTCTCTATCCGAAGGTGTCTTCAGCTGGTGGTTTGGAGATGGAAACATCCCACCGCTGCCACTAATGTGACGGATATCTGGCCCCGACTGGATAGCTCTGCCAATGGATCCTTCCAGCACCTGGAACTAGTTGCTACGTAGCTGAGAAAGTGATCTTAGCAAAGCCCCACCCAAATAACTAGACAGACTAGTATTCAGGTGAACAAAGAGAACATTTTATTAGGGAGAACACACAACATTTATACCCAAACTGATCTTGATAACAAGCCTTATCTGACCATCACATCTCCGGCCATTCCTGCACCTCCAGAGAGGCTGGCGCCTCTATTATGTCCATTGTTCCCCAGTGTCTAGCGGCAGAAGGATGGTATATTCGGGGTGATCCCTGGGAAGCGGCTTGGACAGCCCTTGGCCCCAGCTGCTTAAGTCCAAAAAGCACCTTGATCCATGGCTGAGGGTTGGAGTTATGAGCTATCCAATGTACACCGGGAAGGCCATTGGGAAAGGGGTAATGAGGGGGGGTCCAAAACCCTGGTTCCTGAGAGGGCTCACCCCTGAAAATCACACCCTCTCTAGTCCTGCCTGAGAGGTCCAAATCCCCCAAAAGTGTGGAGCTCTAGGACAAAGTAGCCGCTGGAGCGACCTGAGTTAAAGGGGAACCGGGAATCCGAGCTGCTGGTGGACGGCCGGCAATTCCATGGAGGCCGGCCGTCTGCTGAATAGGGCTCAGAAACCCCGGGTTCCCTATGGAGCTCACCTCCGGAAATTGGCCCACATTTTACCCTCCCCACGGGGTACCAATCCCCAAAAGAGCGGAGCTCTGAGCAAGGGGCCTCGGAACCGGCCGGAGGTAAAGATCTCCGGAGGATGCTGGGTACAGGGGCCGGCCGGTAGATCCAGGGGCCCGGCCATCCAAAGAGAGATGGGTTGGTCAGAGACCAGCTCTTTCAAGATTAGGTTTGACACCCCCTCTCTCTCTTTCCCCCATCCTGTCTCTCTTTCTCTCTCCCCTTTCCTCTGTCTCTCTCTCTCTCTCCTCTCTCTCTCTCTCTCCCTCTATTTCTTGATCTCTCTCCTCCCTTTCTCTCTATTTCTATTTGTTTCTCACTCTGTCCCTTTATCTCTGTCTCTCTCTCTCTGTTTCTCTTCTCTGTCTATTTTCCCCTCTGTCTCTCTCTCTCTCTCTCTCTCTCACCCTCTGTCTGTCTGTTTCTTTCTCTCTCTCCCTCTGTCTGTGTGTGTGTCCTCTCTCTCTCCCCACTGTCTCTCTCTCTCTCTCTCTCTCTTTCTCTCTCCCTCTGCCTTTCTGTCTGTGACTCTCTCTCTCTCTCTGTCTCAGTCTATCTGTTGCTCTCTCTCCCTCTGACTATCTCTCTCTCCCTCTGTCTGTCTCTCTCTCCCTCCCTTTCTCTCTCTCTCTGTATGTCTCTCTCTATCTCTCTCTGTCTCTCTTCCTCTGTCTGTCTGTGTATCTAGCCCCCTTCCTCTGTGTATATGTCTCTCCCCTTCCTGTGTGTATGTTGTCTCTCCCTCTCCTCTCTCTTTCTCTCTCTGTCTCTCTCCCTCTGTCTGTCTTTGTCTCTCTCTTGTTCTCTCTCTCCCTCTGGCTATCACTCTTTCTGTCTCTCTCTGTCTCTCTCTCTATCTGTCTGTGTCTCTCCCCCCTTCATCTGTGTGTGTGTCTCTCTCATTCCTCTGTGTGTGTCTCTCTCTCCCCCTTCCTCTGTGTATGTCTCTTTTCTCCCACCCTGTGTCTCTCAGTCTCTCTACCCCCTCTGTCCCTCTCTCTCTTCTCGCTCTCCTAGCTTTCTCCTCTCTCTTTCTGTGTCTCTCCTTCCTTCCTCTGTGTGTGCGTCTCTCTTTCTCCCCTTCCTGTCTGTGTGTGTCTCGCTCCCTCCTCCTCTCTGTCTCTCCCTCTGCCTGTCTCTCGCCCCCTCTGTCTCTCTATCTCTACCTCTCTGTCTGTCTCTCTACCTCTCTCTCTATCTCTCTATGTCTCTCTCCTTATGTCTGTCTGTGTCTCTCTCCCCCTTCATCTGTGTGTGTCTCTCTCTTACCCTTCCTCTGTGTGTACCTCTTTTTTCCCCGCACTGTGTGTCTCTGTCTCTCTCTTCTTTCCCCACCCTTTCTCTCTCCTCTCTCTCTCTCTCTCTCTCTCTCTCCATTTCCTCTGTCCTCTCTCTCTCTCTCTCTCTGTGATGGATAGTCCGGTTACCTGACTGGGGAAGCTCCACCAAAAGGGTCCTGCTTCTTCCCTGCCAACTGCAGCTGTGTAGCCGCCAAGTGATTACAGCCAGTAGCCCACCCTGATACCAGACAGCACCAGTATTTAGGATCCCACCCTGTGACAGACTCCGGCTACCCCAACTGGGTAGCTCTGCCAGAGGGTCCTTCCTATCCCTGACAACAGGTCGCTATTTAGCAGAGAAAGTGATTATAGCAGGAGCCCACCCAAATAACTATACAGACTAGCATTTAGGTGAAACAAGAACTGATTTTATTAGGAAACACACACTCCTTTTATACACAAAAAAAGGGTCTTATCTTACTCCCAAATCTCCCGCCATTCCCGCCCCTCCAGACAGGCTGGTGCCTGCCAAAGCAGCCACAGTCCCACAGAGTCCCAGGACCCAGAGGTGGTGGTTTCAGAGTGATCCTGGGGAAGCGATGGCACTTCTATTGTACCATTTGAAAGCTCTCAGTCCCCAGATGCCACAGTCCAAAAAGTGGCGGTAAAGATAGGGAGTTTGAGGTGTCCAAAACCCCAGGTTCCTAAAGAAGTTCCCCTCCGGCAATTCCCCCACCTCTTGTCCTCCCTAGGGCTACCAATCCCAAAAAGAGTGGGAGCTCTGGGGCAAAGGGCTGCTGGAGCCACCAGGGGTAAAGTTAGCAGTTGTCTGGCACAATGCAGCCGACCATGAGTTCCAGGAGCCTGGCCAGCCTGAGAGGGGTTAGGTGGGTATCCGTTGTTGTGCGACAGGCCAGCAGTTCCAGGAGCCCGGCCAGCCTAGAAGGGTTTTCCCGGTCAGAGATCAGCTCTTCTCTGACAAATTTCACATTACAAAATAAAGGAAACAACAGGTCTGGGAGATCGCGGTAGCTCTCAGGAGCCCAAATCTCTCCCCCCCCTTCCAGTCCAGCAGACCTGGCTAGACCCCAATGGGTCAGCCTGGGGGCTGTCTGGCAGTGGCCTAGGCCCAGGGATATTTACATAATGCCCAGTCCCAACCCAGGTGTTCATGGCTGGCTTCCAAACATTGTTCTCCCACAAGTCCCAGTGTCCTTAAGTCTCTGGGTCACACTGTCTCCCTCTGTGACACTCTGCTGATTATCTGCCGACCCACCAACAAACAAAAGCTGTTGCAGGTTTCCCCGGCTGTATTCCCACACCAAACTGTAGGTGGAGGTTGCTCATTGGTGGGGCAGGCAAAACATGGGTGCCCAAACTTGTGGCACCAGCTGTATGGGCGGGTATCCCCCTGGCCAATGCCATGCCTGCACCAAGTGGAAAATCCTCCTGGGTGGAAAAGGGTAGAGACCCTGCCAAGCTACTGAGGGGAGAGACCTCTTCTCCTGGGAAGGAGATCTACCACTGGGGAGGGAGGTTGGCTACTTCCGCTCAATGGGAAACTGCACTGCTGCTGGGGAGGGAGACCGGCTGTCTCCACTCCTGGGTATGAGTTCTGCTGCTGGGGAGAGAGTTCTGACACCTCCTCTCCCCTGGAAGGAGTTCCACTTGAGGGGAAGGGAGGATGGCTACCCTCCACTCCCTGGGGATGGCTCTGCCACTGGGGAGAGAGACCGACTGTCTCCACTCCCTGGAAGAGGTTCTGCCACTGGGGAGGCAGACCGACTGTCTCCACTCCCTGGAAGGGGTGCTGCTGCTGGGGAGGGAGACCAACTGTCTCGGCTCCCTAGAAGGGGTTCGGCTGCTGTGGAGGGAGGTTCGCCACCTCCTCTCCCTGGAAGGGTTGCTGCCTCTGGGGAGGGAGACGGACTGTCTCGGCTCCCTGGAAGTGGTTCGGCCACTGGGGGAGAGAGGTCTGCCACCTCCTCTCCCGGGAAGGTTTTATGCCCCTTGGGAGGGAAACAGACTGTCTCCCCTCCCTGGAAGCACGTCGGCCGCTGGGGAGAGAGGTCTGCCATCTCCTCTCCCTGGAAGGGTTTCTGCCACTGGGGAGGGAGACCAACTGTCTCCTCTCCCAGGTAGGGGTTCTGTGGAAGGGGAGGGAGGCCGACTACCTCTGCTCCCGGGGGAAGGTTCTGCCACTGGGGAGAGAAGCCAACTGCCATTTCTCCTTGCACCTGGCTTTGCTGCCGGGGAGAGAAACCGACTGCTGTCTCTCCTGGTACCTGGCTCTGCCGCTGGGCAGAGGGACCGACTGTCTCCTCTCCCAGGAAGGGGTTCTATTGATGGGGAGGTAGGACGACTACCTCTACTCCTGGGGGATGGCTCTGCCACTGGGGAGAGAAACCGACTACTGTCTGTCCCTGCACCTGGCTCTGCCGCTGGGGAGAGAGACCGACTGCCATCTCTTCTGGTACCTAGCTCTGCCACTGAGGAGAAATACTGACTGTCTCCTCTCCCAGGAAGGGATTCTGATTAAGGCAAGGGAAGACAACTACCTCTGCTCCCGAGGGATGGCTTTGCCGCTGGGGAGAGAGACCGACTGTATCCTCTTCCAGGAAGGGGTTCTGTTTAAGGGGAGGGAGGATGACTACCTCCGCTCCCGTGAATGGCTCTGCTGCTGGGGAGATAGACCACCTGTCTCCTCTTTCATTAAGTAGTTCTGTGTAAGGGGAGGGAGGACGACTACCTCAGCTCCTGGGGGACAGCTCTGCTGCTGGGGAGAGAAACCAACTGTCGCCTCTCCCTCTACTTGTCTCTGCCACTGGGGAGAGAGACCGACTGTCTCCCCTCCCTGACTTTCCAGAGCTGCTGCAGGTGCTGAGCAGAGGCCAGTACTTCTGCTGGGGTGACTCCCTTCTCCAGGACCATAAGCTTGGGGGCCAGACTGCTGATCGGGATCTAGCAGCTCTTGGTCGCTTATTCTGTGTTGCCACTCCTTGGAGGCCAACCTCCATGAATCCCAGACTGCTGCGCCACAGCTCCATTCAGAATCCGTGGTATGCTGCTGAACAAGGTCTAGCAGCCTTTTGTATTCCTTTTCCAGTGCCTCTTCCTGTTCACTTATAAAATCCAGATCGTCAAGTATCCAGGATTCCTCTTGGTGCCTGCAGATTTCCTCCAGGCTCTGGTCCGTCTCGCTCCCAAAGTGTGGATCCTCTGTCATTTTTTTAAATAGTAATCTAGGGCCGCCGTAGCCAAAGCCCTCCAGCCATGGCTGGTCTTGTATAGCGTACCGTCGGAGAGCCCTGTAGCTGACATCCAGCATCATCTCAGTCTGGACCAGTCCATCTAATTCAGATAGCCATTCCTCCCTGGGATGCTCTGCTTTCTTGCAGTGTTTTGATGGCCAGTTTAAAGCTTCCTGATGCACTCAGTGTAAGCCCAAGATAGGTATAATTTAATGTGTGCTGTACCTCTTTAGAGAACGATAGAAATTTGAGTTTTTGATGGAGATTTTTTGTCTTTTTATGGAAAATCCTGAGTTATGTTTTTTCCATATTCACTTGCATTGTCCATAACTCACAGTATGTCTGCAGTAGGTCTAGTTTTTCTTTCAAACCCACTGCTGTGGGGGACAGGATGAGCAGGTCATCTGCATACAAGAGACAATGGATTTTCTTCCCATTTAGGGATATGCCTGGTGCTGTGCATTTCTCCAGTACTGTGGGCAGAGCATTAATGTACAGGTTGAATAATGTGGGGATGAGACTGCATCCTTGTCTGACACCTCTTTTTTGTTCAACGCTCTTTGATTTTTAGTTTGTTTATATTTACTTTACACTTGAGGGATGAATACATGGGGGTCTATTTATGAAGCAGCGGATGCTGCTTCCGACCCTCTCCGCTTCAGTTCCGACTGAAGCGGAAGTTAAGAAGCAGCTGTCCTAAGACCGCTGCTCCTTAACTCATCCACCACCTCTGAGGTGCTGCTAGAGGTCGATTGGCCGCAAATCTGCAGGGGTGGTATTGCACCAGCAGTTTACCAGAACTTCTAGGGCAATGATAAATTCCGACAGCGTATGCTGTCAGCATTTATTGATTTGCGGCGGACATGATTCGATATAGCGGATCATGTCTGTCCGCACCTACATGGTATTTATTATGTCATACGTCTTGCCACCAATTCCACTTTGCAGCAGTTTCATGTATAGGCCAGGGTGCCAGATTGAGTCAAATGCTTGTTTAAAGCCCACAAAACATGCAAACACCTTCCCTGATGGTGAGCTTTTCACATACTTGTTAGTGGTAGCTTGTAATGTGAAGATGTGGTCTGTGGTTCTTTGTTTAGGGAGGAACCCTATCTGACTCATGTTCAGGGTTCTGCTGTCTATTAGACATTTTAATATCCTCTGGTTCAGGATTGTGCAGAAAAGTTTGCTCATATTGCTGTTTACACAGACTCCCCTGTAGTTATTTGGGTCAGTGTGATCCCCATGTTTGTAGATTGGGGTATTGCTCGCCGTATTCAGCGATGTCTGTCGGGGACCTGATCCGCACTGTCGGATCAGGTCCGACAGACATTGATAACTAGAGGCCTATTAGTCTCTCTCTGGTTATCTGTCTCTCCCTCCCCCTCCTCTGTCTGTCTCTCTCTTTCTGTCTCTCTTTCTCTCTCTCTCAGTCTCTCTCTCTATCTCTCTGTCTCTCTTACTCTGTCTGTCTGTGTCTATCTCTCTGCCCCTTTCTCTGTCTCTCTATGTCTGTCTGTCTCTCTGTCCCTCTCTCTCCTTCTCTCTCTCTCCCCCTCTGTCTGTCACTCTCTCTCTCCCTCCCTCTGTCTATCTCTCTCTCTCTTCCTTTCTCTGTGTCTCCTCTGAGTGTGTTTCTCTCTCTTTCCGTTCCTCTGTATCTCTCTCACTCCTCCTATTTGTATGTGCCTCTCTCTCTCCCCCTCTCTGTGTGTCTCTATCACTCTCCCTTTCCTCTGTCTCTCTCTCACTCTCTTTCTCTCCCCCCCCTGTTTCATTCTCTATCTATTTCTCTCTCTCACCCCCCTCTGTGTGTCTCTTTGTCTCCCATTCTGTTTCTCTATCTCTCTCCCTTTCTCTGTGTGTGCGTCTCTCTCTCTCACGCCCCTCTTTGTCTCTCTCCCCTTTTTCTCTCTCTCCCCCTCTGTGTCCCTTTCGCTCTCTCCCCCTCTGTGTGTGCCTCTCTCTCTCTACCTCCTTCCTCTATCTCTCTCCCCCTTCCTCTGTGTGTCTCTCTCTATATTTCCCCCCACTCTGACTCTCTCCCTCTCCCCTCACCTCTGTGTGTATCACTCTCTCCTCCTTCTGTGTCTCTATCTCCCCCTTCCTCTGTGTGTCTCTCTTTTTCCCCTTCCTCTGTGTGTGTGTCTCTCTCTCTCCCCCTTCCTCTGTCTCACTCTCTTCCCCTTTCCTCTGTCTCTCTCCCACTTTCTTTCTTTCTTTCTTTCTTTCTTTCTTTCTTTCTTTCTTTCTTTCTTTCTTTCTTTCTTTCTTTCTTTCTTTCTTTCTTTCTTTCTTTCTTTCTTTCTTTCTCTTTGTCTGCCTATGTCTCTCTCTATGTATCTCTCTGTCTCACTCTTTCTATCTCTCTCTTTGTTTCTCTTTGTATCTCTCTCTCTCCCACTCTGTCTCTATCTCTCTTTTGCTCCATTTGTCTGTCTATCTGTCTCTCTCTCTCCCTTTGTCTGTCTGTCTGCCTCTCTCACTCTCTATGTCTGTCTGCCTCTCTCACTCTCTATGTCTGTCTCTCCTCCTCTGTGTCGCTCCCTCTCTGTGTCTCTCTCTCTCCCCCCCCTCTATTTCTCTCTCCCTTTGTGTCTTTCTCTCTCCCTCCTCTGTGTATCTCTCCCTCTCATTCGCCTAGATTTAGAGTTTTGTCGGTAAAGACCCGCGTAGCTAACGCTGCTTTTTTTCTCAGCGCACCCTTAAGACAATGCTGGTATTTAGAGTTGTCCGAGTGGCTAACACCCTAACATGAACCCCGAGTCTAAACACCCCTAGCCTTACACTTATTAACCCATAATCTGCCGCCCCCGCTATCGCTGACACCTGCATTATACTATTAACCCCTAATCTGCTGCTCCGGACACCGCCGTAACCTACATTATAGCTATGAACCCCTAATCTGCTGCCCCTAACATCTTCGACACCTATATTATATTTATTACCCCATAATCTGCCCCCCCCAACGTCGCCTCTACCTAACTACACTTATTAACCCCTACAGGCAACTTTGTATTTATTTTAACTAGGTACAATAGCTATTAAATAGTTAATAACTATTTAATAGCTGCCTAGTTAAAATAAGTACAAAATTACCTGTAAAATAAATCCTAACATAAGTTACAAATACACCTAACACTACACTATCATTAAATTAATTAAATAAATAAACTACAATTAGCTAAACTAAAATACAATTAAAGAAACTAATCTATAATACAAAAACAAACACTAAATTACAAAAAATAAAAAAATATTACAAGAAGTTTAAACTAATTACACCTAATCTAAGCCCCCTAATAAAATAAAAAATCCCCACAAAATAAAAAAATGCCCTACCCTATTCTAAATTACAAAAGTAATCAGTTCTTTTACCAGCCCTTAAAAGGGCTTTTTGCGGGGCATTGCCCCAAAGTAATCAGCTCTTTTACCTGAAAATAAAAATACAATAACCCCCCCAACATTACAACCCACCACCCACATACCCCTACTCTAACCCACCCAAACCCCCATTAAATAAACCTAACACTAACCCCCTGAAGATCTCCCTACCTTGAGTCGTCTTCACTCAGAGCCAAATTCTTCATCCAACCGGGGCAAGAAGATGTCATCCATCCGGTAGAAGTCTTCATCCAACCGGGGCAAGAAGAGGTCCTCCATCCGGTAGAAGTCTTTGTTACAGAAGCATTAGTTATTTTGTTGTGAAGAGCTTATTTCCCAGCAGCAATGCCTGAACCAGCAAGCCAGCGCCTAAGAAGGGCTCCAAGAAAACCGTAACAAGTATCATTTCATAAAGAGTTAACTCTTTTTTTTCAGCTTTTAGAAACTATTGCCTAAATACACATTTTTGCTGGCCTCAGCTCTAGGTTTAGGGATAACCAATCCCATTGTCTAATCACCTCTGGAGCCAGACTGCTAATTGATAAGATGAACTTGTAAACTTGTTATCTTAAGTACTGTAATCCTATTGTGGCCTGTCAAAGGACAGTGCTCTCTATCTAAATGTGTGATGGGGGATTTTGTGCTTCCCCCCCCTCTCCCCCTGGGAGTGCCCTGTGTGCATGTAACCTTAATAAAAAGCAGGCTGGGCATCCCAGTGCTGAGTTCTTGTTTGACCCTCAATCGCAGCGTTGACTCGTTTTTTGTGGGCAGAAGGGTATCCTAGCTGTAGTACAGCTAGGGGAGATTATTCTATATTTGCGAGACTCATATAGAATACTATGGAAAGCAGCTTCTCCCCTCTTTAGCAATAGGGATCCAGGCTACTAAGCGGTCCATCTCTCAGCGAGACTAAGGGTAACCGTAACATTTGGCGGCAGCGGCGGGATTTTCCTGGATTTCCTAGGAGAGGTACAGAACGGATGGAGAGCGCTTACGAAAAATTGAAGCGTACAACCCTAAAGGATTTACTTGAAAGCAGAGGGGGGTACGCCAGCAACCGGCCGAGGAGAGAGCTGATCGCAGAATTGAACGAACTGGATCAGAGCTTCACAATGGCGGAAACACCGACCACGATTAGTGACGAAAAAAACCAGGATTGTTCGGGAAAGGCTCTCATTATACGGGCCGAACCCCTCCATGGAATTGGTACAGCAGTTGATGGCGGAGGCGGACGAGGATATACGAGAGACTCGAGCCCACGAACTCAACCTAGCGAACGCACACCGCAATGCTGTAGCCCCGCAGGTAATCATCCCTGTCGAAAATGCTGGGAGGCCCAAGATACCCTATACGGCATTTCGACCCTTTCTAGAGAGCGAGACAGGGATTGATGAATATTTGGCGGACTTCGAAAGGCAATGTGCCCTGCACCAGATTCCCAACAGAGAGTGGCCCACGATATTGTCTGGGAAACTATCCGGGCGAGCCCTGGAAGCCTTTCGTACTCTGGGTGCTAAGGAAGTGACACAGTATGAGCTAGTTAAGGAGACACTGTTGCGACGGTACGCTGTAACTCCGGACACATATCGCCGACAGTTTCGGGGCACGGAAAAGAAGCCTAACGATACCCATATGGAATGGGCGCACCGAATGCGGAGAGCGGCAAATCACTGGCTGAGCGGAAGTAAAGCGGTGACTGGGGAGGAAATTTTACAATTGTTTCTCTTAGAACATTTTTATAATGGCATGGAACAGCAAGGGAAGGAATGGCTGCGAGACAGGCGGCCTTCTACCTTAGAAGAAGCAGCCAAATTGGCCGATGAACATTATGACTCCC
The DNA here is from genome assembly GCF_027579735.1 of Bombina bombina. NCBI lineage: Eukaryota > Metazoa > Chordata > Amphibia > Anura > Bombinatoridae > Bombina > Bombina bombina. The sequence continues at coordinate 96,262,280 of NC_069505.1, read as the reverse complement.
GTCTTCACGAACCCATGAACTACCGAGCTCCAGCACGGGTCGAACCCAGAGAGGTTTACCGTGCACCCCCCTCGTGCTGAATTCCGAGCCCCGGTGCCCACAGGGCCCGTCCGACACTCAGGACCACCCAATAACAGCTCTGAGCGTCACAGACCGACTTGCCACCGATGCAAGCAACCAGGGCATTTCATGGCTAGCTGCCCCCTTAATACGCACCAGACACCCAGGAATTACAATTACCCCTCTGGGTCCTATCGTCCGGCCCGGGCCCTCTGTGTTAACCAAGAGGCCCCTATGGAGGGATATGTGGGGCCGCTTCACGAGGCAGACCCTGTATATGCTGCCTCAGATAACCGCCAGCACCATCGGCAGAGGGTATGGCTCGAGGGGCGATCTACCGAGGGATTGCGAGACACAGGGGCTACTATCACGCTGGTACAGAGTCATTTGGTGCCAGAGCACAAGCGATCCGGACAGACTGTGGCCGTTAGAGTGGCGGGGGGGGATGTGTACAAAATTCCAACAGCTAAAGTGCATCTTGATTGGGGAGCGGGAAAGGGGGCTGTGAACGTGGGCCTAATGGATAATTTACCTGCCGAAGTACTACTGGGCAAAGATTTGGGCCCCATGACTTCTGCCTATGCTCCAGTATGCAACAACGAGGCGGACCCAGTGACTACACGGGCCCAAGCCCGGACGGAGCGAGAGCTCTCACCAGTGCGGGAGACACAGGTAAGACCTACCCCGACCTTGCCTGACAGGTTAGGCCCCATACCCTGGGACACCCCAGATGCTTTCGAGGCAGAGTCTAAGACTGACCCGACCTTACAAAAGTACCGGGAACGAGCAGAGACCGGAGGGGGCGGGGCAGATAACGAAACATTCTTATGGGAAAAAGGGAAACTATACCGCTGGACAGAGAAAAGGGGACAGCGTAGGCGACAGCTGGTAGTGCCCCACAAAATACCGTCAAGAAATCCTCAAAATAGGCCACGACATCCCCTTAGCAGGCCACCTAGCCGTTACCCGGACCCTACACCGCATTACTCACACGTTCTTTTGGCCAGGGGTGCACGCTGACGTTAGAACTTACTGTAACACCTGCGATGTGTGTCAACGAGTAGGAAGGCGAGGCGATCACCCTAAAGCCCAGCTAGTAAATATGCCCATTGTAGAGGAACCCTTCAGCCGGGTTGCTATTGACCTAGTGGGACCACTGGCTACCCCTAGTCCCTCCGGTAAGCGCTACATTCTTACCGTAGTGGACTACGCTACCAGGTACCCAGAGGCTGTCGCCCTATCCAACATACAAGCGGATACGGTAGCGAATGCACTAGTACAGGTGTTCTCCCGGGTAGGATTTCCAAAAGAAATCCTATCCGACCGAGGCACCCAATTTACGGCTGAATTAACCCAACAACTCTGGCAGGTTTGCAAAATTAAGTCCCTCCTGAGCTCCCCATACCACCCCCAGACGAACGGGCTGTGTGAGAGGTTCAATGGGACCCTCAAGCAAATGCTCAAGACGTTCACTCAGGAATACCGAGACTGGGAACGCTTCCTGCCGCACCTCCTATTTGCTTATCGGGAGGTGCCCCAGGAAACGACAGGGTTCTCTCCCTTCGAGTTGCTCTATGGAAGAAAGGTACGGGGACCCCTAAACCTGATCCGGGAGCACTGGGAGGGAGAGATGGAGGCTGACGGTGTCCCCATTGTGCCATACGTGCTGGAACTCAGGGACCGAATGGAGCAATTAGCCAAATCCGTGCGGGCTAATCTCCAGTTGGCCCAGAGAAGACAGAAAGTATGGTACGATCGGGGGGCCCGAAAGAGAATCTTCACCATAGGACAAAAGGTGTTAGTACTTAAGCCGGTGAAGACAGACAAATTGCAGGCGTCCTGGCAGGGTCCCTACCAGATCGTAGAGAAAAGGGGGAGACACCACTTATGTGATAGCTAGCTGCCATGACAACAATCTTAGAAAGACATTCCATGTAAACATGCTCAAGGAATATTTTGAGCGACCAGAGAACGTGACGGCCGTATGTTGTTCCCCTCAGGAAGACCCCGACAGTTTACCCATTCCAGACCTATTAGAAAAGAGTCTCCCCACAGGTATAGTGGCGCAGGTTCAGATAGGGGACCGACTTAGCCCCACTGAAAGGGAGCAGCTCAACCAACTCCTCCAGTCCAAACACCTCACCTTCTCCCCGAAGCCAGGGTACACTACTTTAACCACCCACCAGGTAGATACTCCGGGACAAGCTCCCTTGCGCCAGGCTCCGTACCGAATCCCCGAAGCAGTTAGGACAGGAATGAAGAAGGAGATCGATGAGATGCTCCAGCTCAGGGTAATTGAGCCCTCCGATAGTCCATGGGCCTCCCCAGTTGTCTTGGTGCCCAAGAAAGATGGGACCACCCGGTTCTGTGTAGACTATCGGAGGCTCAATGAAAATACCGTGACGGACGCTTACCCTATGCCCAGGGTAGACGAGCTACTCGATCGTATAGCCAGGGGAAATTACCTGACCACTATTGACCTCTGCAAAGGTTACTGGCAGATTCCCCTGGCCCCGGAGGCTATCCCCAAGTCGGCATTCGTCACCCCATTCGGCTTATATCAGTTTAGGGTAATGCCGTTTGGGATGAAGAATGCCCCAGCTACATTCCAGCGCTTGGGTGGATAGGCTCCTGGATGGCTTCCAGAGTTTTGCTTGCGCCTACCTGGACGACATAGCGATCCACAGTGAGTCCTGGGAGGACCACTTAGCTCATGTGGGAATGGTTCTGGATCAGATCCGGGCTGCTGGCCTGACTCTGAAGCCAGAAAAATGCCACTTTGGGATGGCCGAGGTACAGTACCTGGGTCACCGGGTGGGGTGTGGAAAGCAGCGACCAGAGCCGGCCAAAATAGAAGCTGTCGCCAATTGGCCCACCCCCATCACTAAGACTCAGGTCCTAGCCTTCCTGGGCACGGCAGGGTACTATAGACGGTTCGTACCAGACTACAGCACACTTGCCAAACCCCTGACTGACTTGACCAAGAAGAACTTACCTCGACAGGTCCTGTGGTCTCCCCACTGTGAAACGGCTTTCCAGGCTCTCAAAACTGCTCTAATTAACGCTCCTGTCTTGGCGGCCCCAGCCCTTAACAAACGTTTTATCGTCCATACAGACGCTTCCATGTTCGGGCTGGGAGCTGTCCTCAGCCAAGTAGGCGAAGATGGAGGGGAGCATCCAGTTGCCTACATCAGCCGGAAGCTCCTGCCCCGCGAAGTCAGCTATGCAGCGGTCGAAAAGGAGTGTTTGGCTTTGGTGTGGGCATTAAAGAAATTGACTCCCTATTTATATGGTCAGGAGTTCACTCTGGTCACCGACCATAACCCGTTGGTGTGGCTGAACCGGGTCTCTGGAGATAACGGCAGGCTATTACGTTGGAGCTTATCGTTGCAACCCTTCAATTTCACCATTACTTACAGACCTGGGAAACAGAATGGCAACGCCGACGGGTTGTCCAGACAAACAGACCTCAGCCCCGCATAACCAGCGGTCTGGACAGCCTTAGTCTGCCCCGAAAAGGGGTCAGACCGTGTCTGCCAGAGTGTTCCACAGAAAGGGAGCACTGTTACAGAAGCATTAGTTATTTTGTTGTGAAGAGCTTATTTCCCAGCAGCAATGCCTGAACCAGCAAGCCAGCGCCTAAGAAGGGCTCCAAGAAAACCGTAACAAGTATCATTTCATAAACTGTTACAGAAGCATTAGTTATTTTGTTGTGAAGAGCTTATTTCCCAGCAGCAATGCCTGAACCAGCAAGCCAGCGCCTAAGAAGGGCTCCAAGAAAACCGTAACAAGTATCATTTCATAAACTGTTACAGAAGCATTAGTTATTTTGTTGTGAAGAGCTTATTTCCCAGCAGCAATGCCTGAACCAGCAAGCCAGCGCTTCTGTAACAGTCTTCATCCAGGCAATCAGCCAATCGTATTGAGCTTGCATTCTATTGGCTGATTGGAACAGCCAATAGAATGCAAGCTTAATACGATTGGATCAGCCAATCGGATTGAACTTCAATCTGATTGGCTGATTGCATCAGCCAATCAGATTTTTCCTACCTTAATTCCGATTGGCTGATAGAATCCTATCAGCCAATCGGAATTGAAGGGACGCCATCTTGGATGACGTCCCTTAAAGGAACCTTAATTCATCGGGAAGTCGTCGGTTGAAGAGGATGGCTCTGCGTCGGCTCCTTTGAAGATGGCTCCGCTCCGGATGGATGAAGATTGAAGACGCCGCCTGGATGAAGACTTCTACCGGATGAAGGACCTCCTCTGCGCACCTTGGATGAAGAATTTGGCTCGGCTGGGTGAAGACGACTCAAGGTAGGATGATCTTCAGGGGGTTAGCAATAGGTTTTTTTAAGGGGGGTTTGGGTGGGTTAGAGTAGGGGTATGTGGGTGGTGGGTTGTAATGTTGGGGGGGTATTGTATTTTTATTTTCAGGTAAAAGAGCTGATTACTTTGGGGCAATGCCCCGCAAAAAGCCCTTTTAAGGGCTGGTAAAAGAGCTGATTACTTTTGTAATTTAGAATAGGTGATGTGGGGGGGGCCTCGGTTTAGGGGTACATAGGTAGTTTATGGGTGTTAGTGTACTTTATAGCACAGTAGTTAGGAGCTTTATATTCCGGCGTTAGTACCATAAAGCTCTTAACTACTGACTTTTTTTGTCGGTAGGAGTCTTGTCGGTAGACGCTCTACCGCTCAGTTCTTCCAAGACTCCAAATACCAGCGTTAGGCAAATCCCATAGAAAAGATAGGATACGCAATTGGCGTAAGGGGATCTGCGGTAGCCTGGAGTCACGGAAAGGAAGTGAGCGGTAGACCCTTTCCTGCCTGACTCTAAATACCAGCGGGCGGTAAAAAGCAGCGTTAGGACCCCTTAACGCTGCTTTTGACGGCTAACGCCAAACTCTAAATCTAGCCGTTTGTCTTTCTCCCCTCTGTGTCACTCTCTCCCCTCTTTGTCTCTCTCTCCCCCTCTGTGTCTCTCTCTCCCCTCTGTGTGTCTGCCCCCTCTGTGTGTCTCTCTCTCAACTCTGTGTCTCCCCCTATTTATGTCTCTCTCCCCACCGTGTCTCTCTCTACCCTCTATGTCACACTTTCTCTTAACCCTCTGTGTGTGTCTTTCTCTTAACCTTTCCTGTGTGTCTCTCTCCCTCACATTGTCTCTCTCTCCCCTCTGTATATTTCTCTACCCCTTCCTCTATGTTTGTCTCTCTCTCTCACCCCTTCGGTGTCTCTCTCTCTCTCTCCCTCTGTCTCACTCTATCTCTCCCCCCCTGTGTGTCTCTCTCTTTTTCTCTCTCCCACCTTCCTCTGTGTCTCTCTCTCATTCCTTCCTCTGTGTGTCTCTCTTTCTCCCCCTTCCTCTGTGTGTGTCTCTCTCCGTCTTCCTCTGTGTGTGTGTATGTTTGTGACTTTCTCTCTCTCCCTTCCTCTGTCTCTCTCGCTCTCCCCCCTTCCTCTGTGTGTCTCTCTATCCACCATTCTGCATCTCTCGCCCTCCATCCCCTCTGTGTCTCTCTTTCTCTCTCCCTCTATGTGTGTGTCTCTCTCTCTCTCTCTCACCTGTGTCTCTCTCTCACTCCCCTATTTCTCTCTCTCTCTCTCTCCCTCCCCTCTGTCTATCTCTCCACCCTCTGTATCTTTTCCCCTCTGTGTCTCTCTACCCCCCTCTGTCTCTCCCCTCTATGTCTCTTTCCCTTCTGTGTGTGTCTCTCTCTCCCTCCTCTGTGTATCTCTCCCTCTCTTTGTCTCTCTCCCATCTGTGTCACTCTCTCCCCTCTTTGTCTCTCTCTCTCTCTCCCCCTCTGTGTGTGTCTCTCTCTCCCCCTCTGTGTCTCTCTCTCTCTACTCTGTGTTCCCCCCCTATGTGTGCCTCTCTCTCTCTCCCCTCTCTGTATATCTCTCTCTCTCCTCCCTTCATTTGTTTCTATCTCTCTCCATTCATGTTGTCTCTCTCTCTCTCCCCCTGTATCTTTCTCTCCCCCTTCCTCTGTGTGTGTCTCTCTCTCACCCCTTCTGTGTTTTTCTCTTTCTCTCCCCCCCTGTGTGTGTGTGTGTCTCTCTCTCCCTTCCTCTGTGTGTCTCCCTCTCCCTCTTACTCTGTGTGTGTGTGTGTCTCTCTCCACCTTCCTCTCTCTCTCTCTCTCTCTCCCCCTTCCTCTGTGTGTATCTCTATCCCCCCTCTGTATCTCTCTTTCTCCCCATCTCTTCCTCTGTGTCTCTCTCTTTTTCTCTCTCTCTATCCCGCCCCTGTTTCTTTCTCTCTCTCTTTCCCCTCTCTCTCTCACCCCCCCTATTTCTCTCTGTATGTCTCTCCCCCTCTGTCTGTCTCTTCCCCCTCTGTGTCTCTCCCCTCTATGTCTCTTTCCCTTCTGTGTGTGTCTCTCTCTCCCTCCTCTTTGTATCTCTCCCTCTCTTTGTCTCTCTCCCATCTGTGTCACTCTATCCCCTCTTTGTCTCTCTCTCTCTCTCCCCTTCGGTGTCTCTCTCTCTCTCTCTCTCTCTCTCTCTCTCTCTCTCTCTCTCTCTCTCTCTCTCTCTCTCTCTCTCTCTCTCTCTCCCTCTGTCTCACTCTATCTCTCCCCCCCCTGTGTGTCTCTCTCTTTTTCTCTCTCCCACCTTCCTCTGTGTCTCTCTCTCATTCCTTCCTCTGTGTGTCTCTCTTTCTCCCCCTTCCTCTGTGTGTGTCTCTCTCCGTCTTCCTCTGTGTGTGTGTATGTTTGTGACTTTCTCTCTCTCCCTTCCTCTGTCTCTCTCGCTCTCCCCCCTTCCTCTGTGTGTCTCTCTATCCACCATTCTGCATCTCTCACCCTCCATCCCCCCTGTGTCTCTCTTTCTCTCTCCCTCTATGTGTGTGTCTCTCTCTCTCTCTCTCTCACCTGTGTCTCTCTCTCACTCCCCTATTTCTCTCTCTCTCCCCTCTGTCTATCTCTCCACCCTCTGTATCTCTCCCCCTCTGTGTCTCTCTACCCCCCTCTGTCTCTCCCCTCTATGTCTCTTTCCCTTCTGTGTGTGTCTCTCTCTCCCTCCTCTGTGTATCTCTCCCTCTCTTTGTCTCTCTCCCATCTGTGTCACTCTCTCCCCTCTTTGTCTCTCTCTCTCCCCCTCTGTGTGTGTCTCTCTCTCCCCCCTCTGTGTCTCTCTCTCTCTACTCTGTGTTCCCCCTATGTGTGCCTCTCTCTCTCTCCCCTCTCTGTATCTCTCTCTCTCTCCTCCCTTCATTTGTTTCTATCTCTCTCCATTCATGTTGTCTCTCTCTCTCTCTCTCTCTCTCTCTCTCTCTCTCTCTCTCTCTCTCTCTCTCTCCCCCTGTATCTTTCTCTCCCCCTTCCTCTGTGTGTGTCTCTCTCTCACCCCTTCTGTGTTTTTCTCTTTCTCTCCCCCCTGTGTGTGTGTGTCTCTCTCTCCCTTCCTCTGTGTGTCTCCCTCTCCCTCTTACTCTGTGTGTGTGTGTCTCTCTCTCCACCTTCCTCTGTCTCTCTCTCCCCCTTCCTCTGTGTGTATCTCTATCCCCCCTCTGTATCTCTCTTTCTCCCCATCTCTTCCTCTGTGTCTCTCTCTTTTTCTCTCTCTCTATCCTGCCCCTGTTTCTTTCTCTCTCTCTTTCCCCTCTCTCTCACCCCCCTATTTCTCTCTGTATGTCTCTCCCCCTCTGTCTGTCTCTTCCCCCTCTGTGTCTCTCCCCTCTATGTCTCTTTCCCTTCTGTGTGTGTCTCTCTCTCCCTCCTCTTTGTATCTCTCCCTCTCTTTGTCTCTCTCCCATCTGTGTCACTCTATCCCCTCTTTGTCTCTCTCTCTCTCCCCCTCTGTGTGTGTCTCTGTCTCCCCCTCTGTGTGTGTCTCTCCCTCCCCCCTCTGTGTCTCTCTCCCTACTCCGTGTTCCCCCCTATGTGTGCCTCTCTCTCTCTCAACCCTCTGTGTGTATCTCTCTCTCCTCCCTTCCTCTGTGTCTCTCTCTCTCCATTCATGTTGCCTCTCTCTCTCCCCCCTGTATCTTTCAATCCCCCTTCCTCTGTGTGTGTCTCTCTCTCACCCCTTCTGTGTTTTTCTCTTTCATTCCCCACGTCTATGCGTGTCTCTCTCTCTCATGCCTTCCTCTGTGTCTCTCTCTCTCATTCTTTCCTCTGTCTCTCTCCCTCTCCCTTCCTCTGTGTGTCTCTCTCTCCCTCTTACTCTGTGTGTATCTCTATCCCCCACTCTGTGTGTGTCTCTCTCTCTCTTCCCCTTCCTCTGTCTCTCTCTCTCCCCCTTCCTCTGTGTGTATCTCTATCCCCCACTCTGTGTGTCTCTCTCCCTCCCCTCTGTATCTCTCTTTCTCCCCCTCTCTCTGTGTGTGTGTCTCTCTCTCCCTTTAATCTGTGTTGCTCTCTCCCTCTGTCTCTCTCTTTTTCTCTCTCTTTCTCTCTCCTGCCCCTGTTTCTTTCTCTTTCACTCTCTCTCACCCCCTCTGTGTTTCACTTTCTCTTCTCATCTGTTTCTCTATACCTCTCCCCTCTTCCTCTGTGTGTGTCTCTCTCTCACCCCGTCTTTCTCTCTCTCTCTACCCCCTCTGACTCTCTCTCCCCCCTCTGTGTCCTTCTCTCTCCCCCCTCTGTGTGTCTCTCTCTGCCCCTTCCTCTGTCTGTCTCTCTCTCTGTCACTCTCCCTCCTCTGTGTCTCTCTCTCACCCCTCTCTCTTTCCTCTTCCTCCATGTGTGTGTGTGTCTCCCTCTTCCTGTCTCGCTCTCTCTCCCCCCTTCCTCTGTGTCTCTCTCTTTATATATATATATATATATATATATATATATATATATATATATATATATATATATATATATATATATATATATATATATATATACTGTATATACCCTATTCTCTCTCTCTCTCTCTCTCTCTCTCTCTCTCTCTCTCTCTCCCCCTACCTCTGTGTCTCTCCCCCCTCGTGTCTCCTCTCTCTCCCTGTGTCTCTTTTTCCCCTTTCTCTGTCTCTCTCTCTCTCTCTCTCTCTCTCTCTCTCTCTCTCTCTCTCTCTCTCTCTCTCTCTCTCCCCCCTTCCTCTGTCTCCCTCTCTCCCCCTTCCTCTGCCTCTCTCTCTCTCCCTATCTATTTTCTCTCCCCCTCGTTCTGTTTCGCTCTCTCTCCCTCTGTCTGTCTGTTTCTCTCCCTCTGTCTGTCTGTTTCTCTCCCTCTGTCTGTCTGCCTCTCTCCCTCTGTCTGTTTCTCTCTTTCCATCTCTCTGTCTGTCTCTACCTCCTCTTTGTCTCTCCCCCTCTGTGTCTCTCTCTCCCCCCTCTATGTCTCTCTCACCCTTCTGGGTGTCTCTCTTTCCCCTCTGTGTCTCTCTCTCCTCTGTGTCACTCACTCCCCTCTTTGTCTCTCTCTCTCCTCCTCTGTGTCTCTCTCTCCCCTCTGTGTGTGTGTCTCTCCCTCCCCTCTATGTCTCTCTCTCTCTAACCTCTATGTGTGTCCCTCTCTCTCCCCACACTGTCTCTCTCTCTCCCCTCTGTATCTTCCTCTCTGTCTCCCCCTTTCTCTGTGTGTGTCTCTCTCTCACCCCCTCTGTGTCTTTCTCTCCCTTTCTTCTCCCCTAAGTCTCACACTCTCTCCCCCTCTGTCTCTCTCTCTCTCTCTCCCGCCTTCCTCTGTGCCCATCTCTCCTTCCTCTGTCTCCCCCCCTGTCTCTCTCTTTTCCCTCTGTGTGTCTCTCTCTCTCTGCCCCTCTGTATGTGTGTCTCTCTCGTTCTCCCCCTCTCTGTGTGTCTCTCTCTTCCCCTCTGTGTGTGTCTCTCTCTCCCCTGTCTGTGTCTCTCTCTCTCTCTCTCTCTCTCCCTTTCCTCTGTGTTGCTCTCTGTCTCCCTCTCTTTCTCTCTTCCTCCCCCTGTTTCTGTCTCTCTCTCACCCCCTCTGTGTTTTTTTTCTATCCCCCTCTGTTTCTTTATCTCTCTTCCCTCTTCCTCTGTGCATGTCTCTCTCTCACCCCCCTATTTGTGTCTCTCTCTCTCTCCACCCTCTGTCTGTCTCTCCCCCTGTGGCCCCTAGTTATCAATGTCTGTCGGACCTGATCCGATAGTGCGGATCAGGTCCGTCAGACATCGGTGAATACGGCGAGCAATACTCTCGCCGTATTCAGATTTGCACCAGCAGCTCACGCCCCCTGCAGACTCGCGGCCAATGGGCCGCCAGCAGGGGGTTGTCAATCAACCCGATCATACTCGATCGGGTTGATTTCCGGCGATGTGTGTCTGCCTGCTCAGAGCAGGCGGACAGGTTATGAAGCAGCGGTCTTTGTGACCGCTGCTGCATAACTGCTGTTTCTGGCGAGTCTGAAGAAACACGGGCCGTCAAGCTCCATACGGAGCTTGATACATATGCCCCTCTGTGTCTCTCCCCTCTATGGCCTCTAGTTATCAAGCCGTCAACCGCAAATATGCTGGAATTCCTCAGCGTATTTGTGGCGAGGCCGATTTAGTGACGTAACCTATGATCCGCCGGACTCAGTCCGACACAGATCGATGGTTACGTCACTACAGATGTTCTGAACACAATCTGACTACTTTTGGTAGTTATCAAAATACTACCAGGTACGCTCGCCACTATTCACCCTGGAAGCGGCGGATCGCATAGGAATCAATGGGAGTCTGACAGCAGCGAGAGCTCATGTTCGCTGCTGCCCGATATCCCATTGATTCTTATGGGAGATGTCTGCACCTAACACCCTAACATGTACCCCGAGTCTAAACACCCCTAATCTCTCCCCCCTACACCGCCACCACCTGCTTTATACATAATAACCCCTAAACCTCCGCTCCCGGACCCCGCCGCAACTAAATAAATATATTAACCCCTAAACCGCCGCTCCCGGACCCCGCCGCAACTATAACAAATATATATACACCAAAACCGCTGCACCCGGAGCCCACCGCCACCTACATTACATTTATTAACCCCTATCCTGCCCCCTACTACACCGCCGCCATCTACATTAAACTCACTAACCCCTAAACCCCCTAACTTTAATATTATTTTAATAAATCTAAATAATTATTCCTATTTAAAAATAAATACTTACCTGTAAAATAAACCCTAAGATAGCTACAATATAATTAATAATTACATTGTAGCTATTTTAGTATTTATTTTTATTTTACAGGTAACTTTGTATTTATTTTAATCAGGTACAATAGCTATTAAATAGTTATTAACTATTTAATAACTACCTAGCTAAAATACTTACAAAATTACCTGTAAAATAAATCCTAACCTAAGTTACAATTAAACCTAACACTACACTATCATTAAAATAATTACATAAATTAACTACAATTACCTAAAATTAAATTCAATTAAATAAACTAAACTATAGTACAAAAACAAACACTAAATTACAGGGGAAAAAAAATACAAGACGTTTAAACTAATTACACCTAATCTAAGCCCCCTAATAAAATAATAAAGCCCCCCAAAATAAAAAAATGCCCTACCCTATTCTAATTTACAAAGTAACAAGCTCTTTTACCAGCCCTTAAAAGGGCTTTTTGCGGGGCATTGCCCCAAAGTGATCAGCTCTTTTACCTGTAAAAAAAAATACAACCCCCCTAACATTAAAACCCACCACCCACATACCCCTACTCTAACCCACCCAAACCCCCCTCAAAAAAACCTAACACTAACCCCCTGAAGATCTCCCTACCTTGAGTCGTCTTCACTCAGCCGAGCCGAATTCTTCATCCAAGCGGGGCAAGAAGAGGTCCTCCATCCGGTAGAAGTCTTCATCCAAGCGGGGCAAGAAGAGGTCCTCCATCCAGTAGAAGTCTTCATCCAAGCGGGGCAGAAGAGGTCCTCCATCCGGTAGAAGTCTTCATCCAAGCGGTGTCTTCAATCTTCATCCAACCGCGGCTCCATCTTCCAGACCTCCGACGCAGAACATCCTGCTGGCCCGATGGACTAACGACGAATGAAGGTTCCTTTAAGGGACGTCATCCAAGATGGCGTCCCTCGAATTCCGATTGGCTGATAGGATTCTTCATCCAAGGTGCGCAGAGGAGGTCCTTCATCCGGTAGAAGTCTTCATCCAGGCGGCGTCTTCAATCTTCATCCATCCGGTGCGGAGCCATCTTCAAAGGAGCCGACGCGGAGCCATCCTCTTCAACCGACGACTTCCCGACGAATTAAGGTTCCTTTAAGGGACGTCATCCAAGATGGCGTCCCTTCAATTCCGTTTGGCTGATAGGATTCTATCAGCCAATCGGAATTAAGGTAGGAAAAATCCGATTGGCTGATTCAATCAGCCAATCGGATTGAAGCTGAATCCGATTGGCTGATCCAATCAGCCAATCGGATTGACCTCGCATTCTATTGGCTGTTCCGATCAGCCAATAGAATGTGAGGTCAATCCGATTGGCTGATTGAATCAGCCAATTGGATTTTTCCTACCTTAATTCCGATTGGGTGATAGAATCCTATCAGCCAATCGGAATTCGAGGAACGCCATCTTGGATGACGTCCCTTAAAGGAACCTTCATTCGTCTTTAGTCCATCGGACCAGCAGGATGTTCCGCGTCGGAGGTCTGGAAGATGGAGCCGCGGTTGGATGAAGATTGAAGACACTGCTTGGATGAAGACTTCTACCGGATGGAGGACCTCTTCTTGCCCCGCTTGGATGAAGACTTCTACCGGATGGAGGACCTCTTCTTGCCCCGCTTGGATGAAGACTTCTACCGGATGGAGGACTTCTTCTTGCCCCGCTTGGATTAAGACTTCGGCCGAATGGAGGACCTCTTCTTGCCCCGCTTGGATGAAGAATTCGGCTCGGCTAAGTGAAGACGACTCAAGGTAGGGAGATCTTCAGGGGGTTAGTGTTAGGTTTTTTTTAAGGGGGGTTTGGGTGGGTTAGAGTAGGGGTGTGTGGGTGGTGGGTTTTAATGTTGGGGGGGTTGTATTTTTTTTTACAGGTAAAAGAGCTGATTACTTTGGGGCAATGCCCCGCAAAAAGCCCTTTTAAGGGCTGGTAAAAGAGCTGGTTACTTTGTAATTTAGTATAGGGTAGGGCATTTTTTTATTTTGGGGGGATTTATTATTTTATTAGGGGGCTTAGATTAGGTGTAATTAGTTTAAACGTCTTGTATTTTTTTGTTATTTTTTGTTATTTAGTGTTTGTACTATAGTTTAGTTTATTTAATTGAATTTAATTTTAGGTCATTGTAGTTAATTTATGTAATTATTTTAATGATAGTGTAGTGTTAGGTTTAATTGTAACTTAGGTTAGGATTTATGTAAGTATTTTAGCTAGGTAGTTATTAAGTAGTTAATAACTATTTAATAGCTATTGTACCTGGTTAAAATAAATACAAAGTTGCCTGTAAAATAAAAATAAATCCTAAAATAGCTACAATGTAATTATTAGTTATATTGTAGCTATCTAAGGCCTAGATTTGAGTTTAGCGGTAGCCGTGAAAACCAGCGTTAGAGGCTCCTAACGCTGGTTTTAGGCTACCGCCGGTATTTGGAGTCAGTCAGGAAAGGGTCTAACGCTCACTTTTCAGCCGCGACTTTTCGATACCGCAGATCCCCTTACGTCAATTGCGTATCCTATCTTTTCAATGGGATCTTTCTAACTCCGGTATTTAGAGTCGTGTCTGAAGTGAGCGTTAGAATTCTAACGACAAAACTCCAGCCGCAGAAAAAAGTCAGTAGTTAAGAGCTTTCTGGGCTAACGCCGGTTCATAAAGCTCTTAACTACTGTGCTCTAAAGTACACTAACACCCATAAACTACCTATGTACCCCTAAACCGAGCCCCCCCCCCACATCGCCGACACTTGATTAAATTTTTTAACCCCTAATCTGCCGACCGCCACCTACGTTATCCTTATGTACCCCTAATCTGCTGCCCCTAACACCGCCGACCCCTATATTATATTTATTAGCCCCTAACCTGCCCCCCACAACGTCGCCGCCAGCTACCTACACTTATTAACCCCTAATCTGCCGTCCGCACGTCGCCACCAGCTACATTATAGCTATGTACCCCTAATCTGCTGCCCCTAACACCGCCGACCCCTATATTATATTTATTAACCCCTAACCTGCCCCCCTCAACGTCGCCTCCACCTGCCTACACTTATTAACCCCTAATCTGCCGAGCGGATCTCACCGCTACTATAATAAAGTTATTAACCCCTAATCCGCCTCACTCCCGCCTCAATAACCCTATAATAAATAGTATTAACCCCTAATCTGCCCTCCCTAACATCGCCGACACCTAACTTCAAGTATTAACCCCTAATCTGCCGATCGGAGCTCACTGCTACTCTAATAAATTTTTTAACCCCTAAAGCTAATTTTAACCCTAACCCTAACACCCCACTAAATTAAATATAATTTTATTCTAACTAAATAAATTAACTCTTATTAAATAAATTATTCCTATTTAAAGCTAAATACTTACCTGTAAAATAAACCCTAATATAGCTACAACATAAATTATAATTATATTATAGCTATTTTAGGATTAATATTTATTTTACAGGCAACTTTGTATTTATTTTAACCAGGTACAATAGCTATTAAATAGTTAAGAACTATTTAATAGCTAAAATAGTTAAAATAATTACAAAATTACCTGTAAAATAAATCCTAACCTAAGTTACAATTAAACCTAACACTACACTATCAATAAATTAATTAAATAAACTACCTACAATTATCTACAATTAAACCTAACACTACACTATCAATAAATTATTTAAATACAATACCTACAAATAAATACATTTAAATAAACTATCTAAAGTACAAAAAATAAAAAAGAACTAAGTTACAAAAAATAAAAAAATATTTACAAACATTAGAAAAATATTACAACAATTTTAAACTAATTACACCTACTCTAAGCCCCCTAATAAAATAACAAAGCCCCCCGAAATAAAAAAATGCCCTACCCTATTCTAAATTACAAAAGTTCAAAGCTCTTTTACCTTACCAGCCCTGAACAGGGCCCTTTGCGGGGCATGCCCCATAGAATTCAGCTCTTTTGCCTGTAAAAAACACATACAATACCCCCCCCCCAACATTACAACCCACCAACCACCTACCCCTAATCTAATCAGATTGAGCTCGCATTCTATTGGCTGATCGGAACAGCCAATAGAATGCAAGCTCAATCTGATTGGCTGATTGGATCAGCCAATCGGATTGAACTTGATTCTGATTGGCTGATTCCATCAGCCAATCAGAATATTCCTACCTTAATTCCGATTGGCTGATAGAATCCTATCAGCCAATCGGAATTCGAGGGACGCCATCTTGGATGACGTCATTTAAAGGAACCGTCATTCGTCATCTAGTCGTCGGTTGAAGAGGATGTTCCGCGTCGGCTTGGAAGAAGATGGTTCCGATCCGCTCCAGAAGAAAGAAGATTGAAGATGCGGCTTGATAGAAGACTTCATCCAGATGATGGACTTCCGACTTCAGCCCGAGGATGGATTTCTTCAGTTGCCGCTTGGATCCAGACTTCAGCCCGAGGATGGACGTCACTCTTCAGCCCCCCGCTTGGGCTTGGATCAACACTTCCGAGGCTTGGATCAAGACTTCCGAGGACGGATCGGTGAACCTGGCAGGGTGAAGATAAGGTAGAAAGATCTTCAGGGGCTTAGTGTTAGGTTTATTTAAGGGGGGTTTGGGTTAGATTAGTGGTATGTGGGTGGTGGGTTGTAATGTTGGGGGGGGTATTGTATGTTTTTTTTTACAGGCAAAAGAGCTGAATTCTTTGGGGCATGCCCCGCAAAGGGCCCTGTTCAGGGCTGGTAAGGTAAAAGAGCTTTGAACTTTTGTAATTTAGAATAGGGTAGGGCATTTTTTTATTTTGGGGGGCTTTGTTATTTTATTAGGGGGCTTAGAGTAGGTGTAATTAGTTTAAAATTGTTGTAATATTTTTCTAATGTTTGTAAATATTTTTTTATTTTTTGTAACTTAGTTCTTTTTTATTTTTTGTTTTTTAGTTAGTTTATTTCATTGTATTTATTTGTAGATATTGTATTTAAATAATTTATTGATAGTGTAGTGTTAGGTTTAATTGTAACTTATGTTAGGATTTATTTTACAGGTAATTTTGTAATTATTTTAACTATTTTAGCTATTAAATAGTTCTTAACTATTTAATAGCTATTGTACCTGGTTAAAATAAATACAAAGTTACCTGTAAAATAAATATAAATCCTAAAATAGCTATAATATAATTATAATTTATATTGTAGCTATATTAGGATTTATTTTACAGGTAAGTATTTAGCTTTAAATAGGAATAATTTATTTAATAAGCGTTAATTAATTTCGTTAGATTTAAATTATATTTAACTTAGGGGGGTGTTAGTGTTAGGGTTAGACTTAGCTTTAGGGGTTAATACATTTATTAGAATAGCGGTGAGCTCCAGTCGGCAGATTAGGGGTTAATGTTTGAAGTTAGGTGTCGGCGATGTTAGGGAGGGCAGATTAGGGGTTAATACTATTTATTATAGGGTTATTGAGGCGGGAGTGAGGCGGATTAGGGGTTAATAACTTTATTATAATAGCGGTGCGGTCCGGTCGGCAGATTAGGGGTTAATAAGTGTAGGCAGGTGGAGGCGACGTTGTGGGGGGCAGATTAGGGGTTAATAAATATAATATAGGGGTCGGCGGTGTTAGGGGCAGCAGATTAGGGGTACATAGGGATAATGTAAGTAGCGGCGGTTTACGGAGCGGCAGATTAGGGGTTAAAAATAATATGCAGGGGTCAGCGATAGCGGGGGCGGCAGAATAGGGGTTAATAAGTGTAAGGTTAGGGGTGTTTAGACTCGGGGTACATGTTAGAGTGTTAGGTGCAGACGTAGGAAGTGTTTCCCCATAGCAAACAATGGGGCTGCGTTAGGAGCTGAACGCGGCTTTTTTGCAGGTGTTAGGTTTTTTTTCAGCTCAAACAGCCCCATTGTTTTCTATGGGGGAATCGTGCACAAGCACGTTTTTGAGGCTGGCCGCGTCCGTAAGCAACTCTGGTATCGAGAGTTGAAGTTGCGTTAAATATGCTCTACGCTCCTTTTTTGGAGCCTAACGCAGCCATTCTGTGGACTCTCAATACCAGAGTTATTTAAAAGGTGCGGCCAGAAAAAAGCCAGCGTTAGCTACGCGGGTCGTTACCGACAAAACTCTAAATCTAGCCGTAAGGGTTTATTTTACAGGTAAGTATTTATTTTTAAATAGGAATAATTTAGTTAATAATAGTAAGTTTTATTTAGATTTATTAAAATAATATTAAAGTTAGGGGGGTGTTAGTGTTAGACTTAGGTTTAGGGGTTAATAAGTTTAATATAGGTGGCGGCGGTATAGGGGGGCAGGATATGGGGTTAATAAGTTTAATATAGGTAGCGGCGGGGTCCGGGAGCGGCAGTTTAGGGGTTAAACATTTAATTTAGTTGCGGTGGGGTCCAGGAGCGGCGGTTTAGGGGTTAATGAGTTTAATGTAGGTGGCGGCGGTGTAGTGGGGGGCAGGATAGGGGTTAATAAATGTAATGTAGGTGGCGGTGGGCTCCGGGTGCGGCGGTTTAGGGGTTAAACAATTTATTTAGTTGCAGCGGGGGCCGGGATCCTCAGGATAGGGGTTAATAACTTTAATATAGGTGGCGGCAGGATAGGGGGCGGCAGATTAGGGGTTAATAGGTATAATGTAGGTGGCGGCGGAGTCCGGGAGCGGTGGTTTAGGGGTTAATACATTTATTAGAGTTGCGGCAGGGTCCAGGTGCGGTGGTTTAGGGGGTAATAACTTTATTTATGTGCGGGGGGCTCCGGGAGCGGCGGTTTAGTGGGTAAAACAGTGTAGTTTAGTGTGGGTGCTTAGTGACAGGCTAGCAAGAAAGCTGCCAAGAATCCAATGAGCAGCGAGATCGATGACTGTCAGTTAACAACAGTCCGCTGCTCATCGCTCCGTACTTGGTGTACGGCTTCTTGACAGCTTTCTTGATAACTTTAGCGAACGTATTCAGGTCCGTGGCAGCGATGGTAGGCGAGATTATTCGAGCGTATTGGGCCGGCGAATGCAGGAAAGTAGACGGCTTCATAACTTGAGGCCTATGTCTCTTTCCCTTCTGTATGTCTCTCTCTCTCCCTCCTCTGTGTATCTCTCCCTCTCTTTGTCTCTCTCCCATCTGTGTCACTTTCTCCCCTCTTTGTCTCTCTCTCTCCCCCTCTGTGTCTCTCTCTCTACTCTGTGTTTTCCCCTATGTGTGCCTCTCTCTCTCTCTCTCTCAACCCTCTGTGTGTATCTCTCTCTCCTCCCTTCCTCTGTCTCTCTCTCTCTCTCTCTCCCTCTCTCTCTCTCCCCTCTGTATCTTTCTCTCCCCCTTCCTCTGTGTGTGTGTCTCTCTCACCCCTTCTGTGTTTTTCTCTCTCTCTCTCCCCTCTGTGTGTGTGTCTCTCTCTCCTGCCTTCCTCTGTGTCTCTCTCTCATTTCTTCCTTTGTCTCTCTCTTTCTTTCCTCTGTGTGTCTCTCTCTCCCTCTTCCTCTGTGTGTGTGTGTCTCTCTCTCTTCCCCTTCCTCTGTCTCTCTCTGACCCTTCTGGGCGTCTCTCTCTCCCCTCTTTGTCTCTCTCCCCTCTGTGTCTCTCTCCCCTCTGTGTCACTCTCTCCCCTCTTTGTCTCTCTCTCCTCCTCTGTGTCTCTCTCACCCCTCTGTGTGTGTGTCTCTCTCTCTCCCCCCTTTGTGTGTGTGTCTCTCTCTCTCCCCCCTCAGTGTGTGTGTCTCTCTCTCTCTCTCCCTCCTCTGTGTGTGTGTCTCTCTCTCTACTCTGTGTCTCTCCCCCCATTTGTGTTTCTCTCCCCACCATGTCTCTCTCTCCCCTCTATGTCTCTCACTCTCAAACCTCTGTGCGTCCCCCTCTCTCTCCCCTCACACTGTCTCTCTCTCTCCCCTCTGTCTCCCCCTTTCTCTGTGTGTGTATCTCTCTCCTGCCTTCCTCTGTGTCCCTCTCTCATTCCTCTGTCTCTCTCTATCCCCCTCTTTCTCTCTTTCTCCCCTCTGTGTGTCTCTCTCTCCCCCTCTGTATGTTTGTCTCTCTCTTTCTCCCCCCTCTCTGTGTGTGTCTCTCTCTCCCTTTCCTCTGTGTCGCTCTCTTTCTCCCTCTGTCTCTCTCTCTCTCACTCCCCTCTGTGTGTCTCTTTTTCTCCCCCTCTGTTTTTCTATATCTCTCCCCTCTTCCTCTGTGTGTGTGTCTCTCTTACTCCCTCTTTGTCTCTCTCTCTCCCCCTCCGTGTGTGTCTCTTTCTCTGCCCCCTTCATATGTCTCTCTCTCTCTGTCTCTCTCCCCCTCTCTCTTTCCCCTTCCTGTGTGTGTGTTTCTCCCCCACTTCCTGCCTTTCTCTTTCCCTTCTTCCTCTGTGTCTCTCTCTCTATATATACCACCACATTGTCTCTCTCTCCCCATCTCTGTGTGTGTTTCTCTCTCTCAGCCCCCTCTGTCTCTCTCTCCCCTCCAACTGTGTGTCTCTCTCTCACCCCTCTGTGTGTGTGTTTCTCTCTCACCCCTCTGTGTGTGTTTCTCCCCCCTCTGTTTCTCTCTTTCTTTCAACCTTCTGTGTGTGTCTCTCTCTCCTCCCTTTCCTCTGTCTCTCCCTCCCACTGTGTGTCTACTTTCTCATCCCCTCTGTGTGTGTGTGTCTCTCCCCCTTCTCTGTGTGTTTCTCTCTCCCTCCTTCCTCTGTGTCTCTTTCTCCCTACCTTACTCTGTGTTTCTCTTACTCTCTCCATTCCTCTGTGTGTCTCTCTCTTTCTATCTCCCTCCTTCCTCTGTGTGTGTATCTCTCTATCCCCCTTCCTCTGTCTGTCTCCTTCCTCTGCATGTGTCTATCTGCCCTTTCTTCTGTGTGTGTCTCTCTCCCCCTTCCTCTGTCTCTCTCTCCCCTTTCTTCTGTGTCTCTCTCTCTCCCACTTTCTCTGTGTGTGTCTCTCTCCCCTCTCACAGTGCCTCTCTGTCTCTCCCCCCTTCTCTCTCTCTCTCTCTCTCTCTCTCTCTCTCTCTCTCCCCCTCTGTCTCTCTTCATAAACAAAATTCATCTGAACCGAACACTGAGAAAAGTTTAAAACAAATTTTTCAAATGAAAAACTTTTTGCCCTTGCACGTCTCATTTACAGTGCAGTTATAGTTTTCTTTGAGTGCAAAGCTTTTCCTTTCATTCTATTGCCTGACTTAAATTTGAAGATTCAAACCAGCCAATAGGAATACAAGTTTAGTGGTACCCCTATATAAAAGGGGTACCTCTCATTCAATATTCAGTGTGTGGCTGGAGACTGCATAGAGAGGAGCTCCGTGTTGAAGTTCTGAAGAGTAGGACAGACGTCACCGCCATCTCCACTGGGATCTCCACTGGGATGAAGTTAGAAGATGCCGGGATAAAGTTAGAAGATGGACCGGGATGAAGATGGAGCATTGCACATCATCATCGGTGAGTACCAACTTTGGGGTTAGTGTTAGTTTTTTTTTTTTTTTTTTTAATAGATTAGGGTTTGTTTTTTTGGGCAGCAAATGATCCAATGTCCATCCAAATAAATGCCCTTTTCAGGGCACTTTTTTTTAAGATAGATTTTTTTTTTTTTTTTTTGGAGGGGGGGGGGGATTTGTAATGTTAGAGGGGTTTAATGTTTTTTTCACAAAAAGAGCTGATTGTTTTAGGACAGTGGGCCTCCCCTTTGGTGAAATATTCAAGATGAGCCCCCCCCCCCACAATAAAATCACACAATCTCATAAACACACACAAAATCTCATACACACAATCTCTTACACACACACAAGCTCATACACACACACAATCTCTCTCACACACACAAGCTCATACACACACACAATCTCTTACACACACACAAGCTCATACACACACACAATCTCTTACACACACACAAGCTCATACACACACACAATCTCTCTCACACACACAAGCTCATACACACACACAATCTGTTACACACACACAATCTTTCTCTCACACACAATCTCTCTCACACACACAATCTCTCTCTCACACACACTCTCTCTCACACACACACTCTTTCTCACACACACACTCTCTCTCTCACACACACAATCTCTCACACAAACACACACACACAATCTCATATACATACACACAATCTCATACACACACACAATATCTCTCTCTCTCACACACACACACAATATCTCAAACACACAATCTCACACATACTTACACACAATCTCACATACATACACACAATCTCATACACACACACACATGATATCTCACACACACACAATATCTCATACACACAATCTCACACACACAATCTCATACACACACACACAATCTCTCTCACACACACGCAATCTCTCTCACACACACACACACACTCTCTCACACACACATTCTCTCACACACACACACTCTCTCACACACAATCTCACACACAATCTCACACACACACACACACACAATCTCATATATACATACACACAATCTCATACACACACACACACAATCTTACACACACACACAATCTCATTTATATACACACAATCTCTCACTCACACATAATCTCATACACACACAATCTCATACACACACAATCTCTCTCACACATACACACACACAATCTCTCTCACACACATACTTTCTCACACACACACTCTCTCTCACACACACACTCTCTCTCTCACACACACACACAATCTCATATACATACACACAATATCATACACACACAGTCTCATACATACACAAACACACACTGTTGCAGCTGTTTCTGGCATTAGTTATATTGTTGCCGCATGTGCGTTTCTAGAAATTTTAATTTAAATTATGGACAAAGGTTTAGATACCAGTTTTGTTTCACTGGCAACTGAGGAGTTACACCTCACAAGCACACAAATTATTTTTCTGTTACCCCAAAAATAAAGTTCAACTTCCCACTCATCTTATCTACCCCTCGCAGTGTTCACGCCTTACGTCTCACTGCTTCAGTTTCTCCCCTCTGAAAGTGTTCTTCACCTTACAGCTCACTCAGCCTCCTCACAGTGCCCCTTGCCGCTCTCAGTGTAGCACAGAAAAGTGAAAACAGACCAATCTGTGCTACACCGGACTTTTATTTTAACGTACCTTGGGTGAAACATAGAATGGAACATAATAACACTGCTTTATTAAGTCGCATCTGTGCACCTTCTCTGCCAGACTCCTGTTTGTATTAGCGAGCCACTGTTCCCGCAACTCCCCTAAACTGCTCTCGCACCCTCCTGGGGAGGAGTGCCCTACAGTATGAAAAATTATGCTTTAGGGCAATGCCGTACAAAATTATTATTATTATTCTTTATTTATAAAGAGACAACAGATCCCTCAGCACTGTCTATGGGTACGAAGATATAAGTACAACGGTGAAACAATACAATATAAGACAACATTTTAGAGGCAAATACAGGGGGAATTGGGGGCCCTATTCCCGTGGGAACTTCTAGATGGGTAGGGGGATAGGAAACAGGAGGTGGGGACTGCAAAGGTGAGAATGATGTAAATGAGGAGTTAGATGAGGGCAACTGTTGGTCAAGTGAAATTCATTTGTTAATGAGTTGCATGATAACCTTCCCTGAACAAAAAGGTCTTTAGGGAGCATTTAAAGGTGGACAGTTTAGGGGAAAGTCTGACAGCTCGAGGAAGTGCATTCCAGAGGGTTGGTGCCGCTCAAGAGAAGTCCTGTAGTCTTGCATGCGAGGAGGTGATGGTATAAGAGGCAAGGAGCAGGTTATTGTTGGATCTTAGGGGGCAGGCTGGAGTATATTTGTTGATGAGGGAGGACAGGTTGGGTGGGGCAGCAATGGTAAGGGCTTTGTAGGTCAGGGTGAGAATTTTGAATTCTGCTGTGAATGGGGAGCCAGTGAAGGGACTCAGAGAGAGGTGCAGCAGATACAGAGTGTCGGAAAGGTGGATTAGCCTGGCAGAAGCATTGAAGGGGGGAGAGGAGGGAAAGAGGGAGGCCAGTTAGTAGGTTATTACAGTAGTCAAGTTGGGAAATTACCAGGGAGTGGATTAGCTTTTTAGTAGTTTCAGCATTCAGAAATTGACATATTTTGGAGATATTGCATAGGTGGTTGCGGCAGGATGAAGAGAGCACTTGGATGTCGAGTATGAAGGACAGATTTGAGTCAAGTGTGACTCCAAGGCAGTGGACTTGGGGTGATAGGGAGATATTGGTGCCGTCAACAATGATAGAGAAATTAGAAACTGGAATAGAATTAGAGGTGGGGATTAGAAGTAGTTCGGTCTTGGACATTATTTTTAGGTGGCGAGAGGCCATCCAGGAGGAAATGCCAGATAAGCAGTCGCTGATCTGAGAATTGACAGAAGGAGAGAGTGCAGGGGTGGATAGGTAGATCTGGGTATCATCAGCATAGAGGTGATATTTGAAGCCATAGCTGTTGATAAGTTTACCCAGTGAAGAAGTGTAAATAGAGAAAAGTAGAGGACCCAGAACAGAACCTTCAGGTACTCCAATAGACAGAAGCAATAGAGAGGAGAAGTCACCCGAAAAAGAGACAGAGAAGGTTCTGTTAGAGAGATAAGAGTGAATCCAGGAGAGGGCAGTGTCACAGAGCCCAAGAGAGCTGAGAGTTTGTAGGAGGAGGGGATGGTCAACAGTGTCATAGGCAGCAGAGAGGTCATGTAAGATGAGTATAGAGTAGTAGCCGTTGTTTTTAGCAGAAAGGAGATCATTAGTAACCTTGGTGAGGGCAGTATCAGTTGAGTGTTGGGGATGGAAGCCAGATTACAGGGAGGAGGACTGGAAGTGGGTTAGGCAATCGAAAATTAGTTTTTCAAGGACTTTTGAAGCTAGCGGGAAGCAGTGATATGGGGCGGTAGTTTGCAGGAGAGTTAGGGTCGAGGGAGGGTTTTTTGAGGATGATTGGATATATATAAAAGAAGAGAAGTAGGTTTGCTTAGCTAAATGAAGCGCAGAGGTGTAAAAATAAAGAATTAACTTATAGTGGATGAAATCAGGTTCAGAGCGGGATTTTCTCCAGGCATGTTCAACAGCGCGGGAGCATTTTTATAGGTGGCGTGTTTGTTGAGAGTGCCAGGGCTGGAGCTGATGACGTGGGGCTTTGCGTATTTGGGGAGGAGCAAGAGTGTCAAGTGCAAAGGAAAGTATTGTTATAGTGGGTTGTAGCCAGGTCAGGGCAGGATATCATGAAAGTGTGGGGAAGGCATTTTTGAATAAGGTTAGAAAGTTGGAGAGGATCCACAGTGTGCAGATTTCTACAGGTGTGGGGACGAAGGGGAGAAGTAGGTTTAGCCTGTATATTAAGATTAAAGGTGAGCAGATGGTGGTCTGAGATGGGGGATGGGTGACCGGTTTTATCAGAGAGAGAGCAGAAATAGGAGAATACCAGATCAATAGAGTGTCCATTGTGGTGAGTAGGGAATAGGGTGGATTGTGAGAGATCGAAGGAGTTAGTGAGTGAGAGAAGTTTAGAGGTAGCAGGGGCAGAAGGGTTATCAATGGGGATGTTGAAGTCCCCTAGAATTAGAGTAGGTGTATCTGTAGAGAGAAAGTGAGGAAGCCAGGCAGCAAAGTTGTCAAGGAATTGGGAGGTGGGTTCAGGGGGGCGATAGATAACTGCCACTCTGAGAGAGGGGGGGGGGACAGGCGAATGCAGTGGACGTTAAAGGAAGAAAAGGAGAGAGATGGATGAGGATGCAGGTGCTGATAGGAGCAGGAGGGGGAGAGTAAGATTCCAACACCACCACCATGTCTCTCACCTGGCCTAGGTGTGTGGCTAAAGTGGAGACCACCGTGTGTGAGAGCAGCAATGGAAGCAGTGTCAGAGGAAGACAGCCAGGTTTCAGTAATTGCTAGAAGATTGAAAGCATTGGAAACAAACAGGTCGTGAACAGTTGTAAGTTTGTTACAGACAGAGCAAGCGATCCAGATAGCACAAGAAAAGAAAGGGGATAAATGCTGTGGGTTAATGGAGATGAGATTGTTAGTATTGTGTGTCCTAGAGTTTGTGTTGTGGGTAGTGATGTCGCGAACTGAAAATTTTCCTTCACGAACAGCGAACGCGAACATCCGCAACTGTTCGCGAACGGGCGAACCGGGCGAACCGCCATTGACTTCAATAGGCAGGGGAATTTTAAAACCCACTGGGACTCTTTCTGGCCACAATAGTGATGGAAAAGTTGTTTCAAGGGTACTAACATCTGGACTGTGGCATGCCGGAGGGTGATCCATGGCAAAACTCCCATGTAAAATTACATAGTTGATGCAGAGTCTGGTTTTTATCCATAAAGGGCATAAATCACCTAACGTTCCTAAATTGTTTGGAATAACGTGCTTTAAAACATCAGGTATGATGTTGTATAGATCAGGTAGTGTAAGGGTTACGCCCGCTTCACAGTGACAGACCCAAACCCAAACTCCCCGTTTAACGCACTGCAAACAACCGCAAACAGTCCATTTGCACAACCACGAGATAGATAGATTTGATAGATAGATAGATAGATAGATACATAGATTAGATAGATAGATCAATAGATGCAATATACATTTGATAGATACGATAGATAGATAAATTTGATAGATAAATAGATAGACTTGATAGATATATAATTTCCCAGACAGAGAATTACAAGACGTGCGGTCTGGGACCCATGGTAAAGTTCCCAGAGGCAGTTGCGGCGCCAGGGGATGTGTATATGGCATGGATTTTAGGAACCGGGAGATGGAAAAAGATGCTTGGACGGTCCTCCTACTTCAAATTTGGGGCACTGCGCGTGCAATCTACTGTGCCACCAGATATGAGTGGTGTGTTAAGTAGTACTATTCTGATAATTTTAAGCCCTGTTACGCCCCCTATCAGGGGACGTGTATATGGCATGGATTTTATGAACCGGGAGATGGAAAAAGATGCTTGGTCGGTCCTCCTACTTCAAATTTGGGGCACTGCGTGTGCAATCGTGGCCGGACTTTTAGCCAACGGACATTTGGCCGAAACACAAGTGGCTGTCACAAAACAGTCCGGCCACGAGATAGATAGATTTGATAGATAGATACATAGATTAGATAGATAGATCAATAGATGCAATATACATTTGATAGATACGATAGATAGATTTGATAGATAAATAGATAGGATTGATAGTTATATATTTTCCCAGACAGAGAATTACAAGACGTGCGGTCTGGGACCCATGGTAAGGTTCCTAGAGGCAGTTGCGGTGCCAGGGGACGTGTATATGGCATGGATTTTAGGAACCGGGAGATGGAAAAAGATGCTTGGTCGGTCCTCCTACTTCAAATTTGGGGCACTGCGCGTGCAATCGTCGCCGGACTTTTAGCCGACGGACATTTGTCTGACGGACATTTGGCCAAAACACAAGTGGCTGACACAAAACAGTCTGGCCACGAGATTGATAGATTTGATAGATAGATAGATACATAGATTAGATATATAGATCAATAGATGCAATATACATTTGATAGATACGATAGATAGATTTGATAGATAAATAGATAGATTTGATAGATAATTTCCCAGACAGAGAATTACAAGTCTGGGACCCATGGTAAGGTTCCCAGAGGCAGTTGCGGCACCAGGGGACATGTATATGGCATGGATTTTAGGAACCGAGAGATTGAAAAAGATGCTTGGTCGGTGCTCCTACTTCAAATTTGGGGCACTGCGCGTGCAATCTAATGTGCCACCAGATAGGAGTGGTGTGTTAAGTAGTACTATTCCTATCAGTTTAATCCCTGTTACGTGCCTTTTTTTTGGTTTGGTTTTTGAAGCCACAGTGCAGCACCAGAGGCCAGAAAAATTTGGCATGTACACATGCCTGAAAAATTAGGTATTGTTGCAGCCGCTGCTGTAGCAGCAGCCAGAAAAATTGATGTTTGTTTCCCAGGCAGAAAGTGCCCTAAAACATTGCGGCTTGAACCGTAGTTGGTGACGGATAAGTCACGCAAGTCATCCGGCATTCGAAGATAAAATACAGCAGCGTGTGGACCATTTTTAGCCCAAGGCAGCTCATCTCATCAGGCCTTTTTTAGTCGAATGTATCGCCCAATGTCCGTCCCTTCGGGATCCATCCCTCATTCATCTTAATAAAGGTGAGGTAATCTAGACTTTTTTGACCTAGGCGACTTCTCTTCTCAGTGACAATACCTCCTGCTGCACTGAAGGTCCTTTCTGACAGGACACTTGAGGCGGGGCAGGCCAGAAGTTCTATCGCAAATTGGGATAGCTCAGGCCACAGGTCAAGACTGCACACCCAGTAGTCAAGGGGTTCATAGCTCCTTAGAGTGTCGAGATCTGCAGTTAAGGCGAGGTAGTCTGCTACCTGTCGGTCGAGTCGTTCTCTGAGGGTGGACCCCGAAGGGCCGTGGCGATGCATAGGACTTAAAAAGCTCCGCATGTCCTCCATCAACAACACGTCTGTAAAACCTCCTGTCCTTGCCGGCGTGGTCGTGGGAGTCGGAGGATTACTTTCACCTCTTCCCCTGTTAGATTCCCGTTGTGCTGTGACATCACCCTTATACGCTGTGTAAAGCATACTTTTTAATTTATTTTGGAACTGCTGCATCCTTTCCGACTTGCGGTCTTTCGGTAACATTTCAGGCCCTTTATGCTTATACCAGGGGTCTAGTAGCGTGGACACCCAGTACAGGTCGTTCTCCTTCAGCTTTTTTATACGAGGGTCCCTCAGCAGGCACGACAGCATGAAAGACCCCATTTGCACAAGGTTGGATGCCGAGCTACTCATGTCCCGTTCCTCGTCCTCAGTGATCTCACTGAAGGTATCTTCTTCCCCCCAGCCACGTACAACACCACGGGTACCACGGGTACACTTACACTACTATTAAACAAGATATGAGTGGTGGCACTGGGCAAGTGGGCACAGTATACGCTGTGAGCCTGGCACACACGCTGGCAGGCAGGCAACTGCAATTAGATTACACTAGCAGACTGATGTTTCACAGTCAAAAAAGTTTATTTTTTTAAATTTACACTACTGTTACAACAGATATGAGTGGTGGCACTGGGCAAGTGGGCACAGTATATGCTGTGAGCCTGGCACACACGCTGGCAGGCAGGCAACTGCAATTAGATTACACAAGCAGACTGATGTTTCACAGTCAAAAAAGTTTTATTTTTTTAAATTTACACTACTGTTACACCAGATATAGTGGTGTCACTGGGCAAGTGGGCACAGTATACGCTGTGAGCCTGGCACACACGCTGGCAGGCAGGCAACTGCAATTAGATTACACTAGCAGACTGATGTTTCACAGTCAAAAAAGTTTTTTTTTTTAAAGCTACACTACTGTTACACCAGATATGAGTGGTGGCACTGGGCAAGTGGGCCTGGCACACACGCTGACAAGCAGGCAACTGCAATTAGATTACACTAGCAGACTGATGTTTCACAGTCAAAAAAGTTTTTTTTTTTTTTAAATTTACACTACTGTTACACCAGATATGAGTGGTGGCACTGGGCAAGTGGGCCTGGCACACACGCTGGCAGGCAGGCAACTGCAATTAGATTACACTAGCAGACTGATGTTTCACAGTCAAAAAAGTTTTTTTTTTTTAAATTTACACTACTGTTACACCAGATATGAGTGGTGGCACTGGGCAAGTGGGCCTGGCACACACGCTGGCAAGCAGGCAACTGCAATTAGATTACACTAGCAGACTGATGTTTCACAGTCAAAAAAGTTTTTTTTTTTTAAATTTACACTACTGTTACACCAGATATGAGTGGTGGCACTGGGCAAGTGGGCCTGGCACACACGCTGGCAGGCAGGCAACTACAATTAGATTACACTAGCAGACTGATGTTTCACAGTCAAAAAAGTTTGTTTTTTTTAAATTTAGACTACTGTTACAACAGATATGAGTGGTGGCACTGGGCAAGTGGGCCTGGCATACACACTGGCAGGCAGGCAACTGCAATTAGATTACACTAGCAGACTGATGTTTCACAGTCAAAAAAGTTTATTTTTTCAAATTTATACTACTGTTACACCAGATATGAGTGGTGGCACTGGGCAAGTGGGCCTGGCACACACGCTGGCAGGCAGGCAACTGCAATTAGATTACACTAGCAGACCGATGTTTCAAAGTCAAATAAGTTATTTTTTTTAAAATTTACACTACTGTTACAACAGATATGAGTGGTGGCACTGGGCAAGTGGGCCTGGCACACACGCTGGCAGGCAGGCAACTGTAATTAGATTACACAAGCAGACTGATGTTTCACAGTCAAAAAAGTTTTTTTATTTAAATTTACACTACTGTTACACCAGATATGAGTGGTGGCACTGGGCAAGTGGTCACAGTATACGATGTGAGCCTGGCACACACGCTGGCAGGCAGGCAACTGCAATTAAATTACACTAGCAGACTGATGTTTCACAGTCAAAAAAGTTTGTTTTTTTTAAATTTAGACTACTGTTACAACAGATATGAGTGGTGGCACTGGGCAAGTGGGCCTGGCATACACACTGGCAGGCAGGCAACTGCAATTAGATTACACTAGCAGACTGATGTTTCACAGTCAAAAAAGTTTATTTTTTCAAATTTATACTACTGTTACACCAGATATGAGTGGTGGCACTGGGCAAGTGGGCCTGGCACACACGCTGGCAGGCAGGCAACTGTAATTAGATTACACAAGCAGACTGATGTTTCACAGTCAAAAAAGTTTTTTTATTTAAATTTACACTACTGTTACACCAGATATGAGTGGTGGCACTGGGCAAGTGGTCACAGTATACGATGTGAGCCTGGCACACACGCTGGCAGGCAGGCAACTGCAATTAAATTACACTAGCAGACTGATGTTTCACAGTCAAAAAAGTTTTTTTTTTTAAATTTACACTACTGTTACACCAGATATGAGTGGTGGCACTGGGCAAGTGGGCCTGGCACACACGCTGGCAGGCAGGCAACTGCAATTAGATTACACTAGCAGACTGATGTTTCACAGTCAAAAAAGTTTTTTTTAAAAAATTTACACTACTGTTACAACAGATATGAGTTGTGGCACTGGGCAAGTGGACCTGGCACACACGCTGGCAGGCAGGCAACTGCAATTAGATTACATTAGCAGACTGATGTTTCACAGTCAAAAAAGTTTTTTTTTTTTAAATTTACACTACTGTTACAACAGATATGAGTGGTGGCACTGGGCAAGTGGGCACAGTATACTCTGTGAGCCTGACACACAAGCTGGCAGGCAGGCAACTGCAATTAGATTACACAGGGAAAAAAATTATATTCTAGCCCTAAAAATGGCTTTTTGGGGTGCTGTCCTTACAGCAGAGATCAGATGAGTCCTTCAGGACTGTAGTGGACACTGAATACACTACCCTAGCTATCAATTTCCCTATTAAATCAGCAGCAGCTACACTGTCCCTCCTCTCACTAAGAAAGCAGCTTCCGAATGAATCTAAAATGGCTGCTGTCCAGGAGCTGGGAGGGTCTGGGAGGGAGGTTCTGCTGCTGATTGGCTGGAACGTGTCTGTAGACTGTGAGATACAGGGTCAAAGTTTACTCAATGATGACGAATAGGGGGCGAATTGAACATCGCATGTGTTCGCCCGCCGTTGCGAACGCGAACAAGCTATGTTCGCCAGGAACTATTCGCCAGCGAACAATTCAAGACATCACTAATTGTGGGATACTGAGCGAGAGCGTGGAAGTATGGTGATCGCTGCAGGGCCAGGGTTAGGGGAGACGTCACCAGCAGCAAGCAGTAGTAGGAGTGTGAGTGACAGAAAGTGAGAGTAAGACTTGAAGGTAGGGTTGACACCGTCCCTTAAAATACAGAACACTTATAAGTTACACATGCTGCAGGGTGTGCAGGGAGGAATATGAATAGTGCTGTCCTGAAACACAATACATGTTCCTCCCTGCACACCCTGCAGCATGTGTTACTCATAAGTGTCCAGGAAAACATGGCTGAGGTGGCAACCCTACTTGTAGGAGCGGGTATGATTAGACACATACAAAGTACAAAAGGCCCTTTTAAGGGTTATTGGTAGTTTATTTTTAGAATAGGTTTTTTTTTTTTTTCAGTTGGTTTTATTTTTTTTAAGGGGTATTAAAATAGGATTACATTTTTTTTGGATAATTACCTTTTCTTTTCTGTAAATTTAGTATTTTTTTATTTTTTGTAATGTTAGGATTTTTTATTTTTGTAATCTTATAAAAAAAATGTAAAGGTAAGATAAGGTTTAATTTATTTTTACAGGTAAGTTATTTTTTTTAATGGTAGTTAGGATTTATGTAGTAATTTCTGTGTATTTTAATTTGGGTTAAGTTAGGCGGTGTTAGGTTAGGGAGTTTAGATGTTAGTTTATGACTTTGCAATGTGGGGGGGCAGGTGGTTTAAGGGTTTATAGTGTGTTTAGGTACTTTGCGATGTGGGTGCCGGCAGTTTAGGGGTTAATAGTTTTATTTAGTGTTTGCGATGTGGGGGGGTGGTAGTTTAGGGGTTAATAGGCTAGGGGCTTATAGTAGGATATTAGGTTTTTTCCAACTTTCTTGTCTCCATTGATTTCTACAGGGGAATACATGCATGCGCACGCACACGCGCACGCAGTAACTCGGCTTAGGTTTTTTATGCTTTTCAGGTTACTGCTAGAGCAAAATAAGTTTTTTTGCAACTTGTAATACGAGTGGAACACAACAAGCGCAAAATGCTTAACGCTATCGGTGTTTTCGCTAACAAAAAAAACACAAATACCGCACCACTTGTAATCTAGCCCTTTATGTGTATAATTCCCATACATTTTTCAGTCTTATACAAATGAGTAGATAATTCTTTGGAAACCTTTTTTTTTTTTTTGCTGAGTGTGAAATATTTATTCTAGCCTTAAGGTGTGACTGCTTATTACTTGCAATTTTCTTCATATAATTAATGTACCAGACAACTTCCTGTATTGGTTTTGTTGGCCCTGACTGAATTAATGCCAAGGAATTCCAGGCACCGTTTATCCTTCTGTTTTTCTTTTAAACCATTATACTGTTAGGAATTCGCTAATTATAAAAAATAACAAAGGGTGAGATTGTTATTGAAGTTTTCTACATTGTTCATTTTAAATGTCAGTTTTTATTAGGCTCTGTGGCATAAAATTCTGAAAAACAAAATTGCTTAAAGGAACTCAACTAAAATGGGCTTTTAGAAATATTTTTTTCCATATAAATTTAGTAAATGTTGTTCAAAAGTAAATTGAAGCTAATCCAGTTAGGTACTTCCTACTCATAATTCATACCTGCCAACATTCACTGGAAGTTATCAGGTATGTTGGAGGTTTAAGTGCTTGAGGGCACTGGACCATCAGTATTTTGTAGGCGGGGCTGTGCATAGCATGTGCAGGGTCATGACTAGAGAGCAGGATTGTGGGTAATACATGTCCATATTGGATAAGCGTGTACAGGTGAGACATGGGTGAGGTTTTCGGTCAGTTCCTTAAAACCAGGACACCTAAGGGCTGTGGACAGGAAGTGGACCATGCCTCTCAACATGTCATAATCACACAGCCACAGAGCAGTCAGAGTGTCCATGATGACCCCTGTCCACCACCGAAAGCGCCTTCAATGGGGACGTGAGTGTCAGAGCGTATACCGAAGAGGCAACCATCTGAAAAATGTTAGATAATGGGAAGGCATGGTGCTATAAAAAGATAAAAAGAGTACTCCCATGACTAAG
Organism: Bombina bombina; assembly: GCF_027579735.1. Taxonomy (NCBI): domain Eukaryota; kingdom Metazoa; phylum Chordata; class Amphibia; order Anura; family Bombinatoridae; genus Bombina; species Bombina bombina. The sequence goes on along the minus strand of NC_069505.1, from coordinate 96,229,498 downwards.
AGATATATTCAGGAAAAAAAAACAAAAAACAATGTAATACATTTTAAAATGCCCTCTTGTTGATGAAACTAAGGGGCATATTTATGATTGTGCGAGCGGACATGATCCGATATAGCAGATCATGTCCGCTGCACATTGATAAATGCCGACAGCATACGCTCTCTGCATTTATCATTGCACCAGCAGTTCTGGTGAACTGCTGGTACAATACCGCCCCCTGCAGATTCGCGGCCATTCGGCTGCTAGCAGGGGGTGACGATCAATCCGATCGTATTCGATCTGGTTGATTTCTGTCCGCCGCCTCAGAGCAGCGGTTTTTAGAAAGACGGGGATAAATATGCCCATAAGAATGTAATTGAGAACAATCTAAAATAAAAATGTAGGCTTACTCTATATTATGTTGAGATAGGTAACAGAATGGCAGGACATCTTTCAGATTACAAAAGAAAAAATGTTGCTGTAACCAAAATTGTCTGATTAATGTAATGAAAATATCTAAGGCTGGTAGAGGTGATTGGGATAGAACTAAGAAATTCTAGGCCCACACAGAACCTTTGGTTCTCTTGATATGTTGCACGTTAGAACTCTCTGTGCATCCTGTTGTAGCGACATTGTTTAGAGTTGATGGGCAGTGGGATCAGCTTAATTCAATACTTTGTTCCCCAAGGGTTCCTAATATGAATAGACTGTTCTGCAGTGACCTACTGATTCATAACTATTCTTTTTGGTTATGTGAAACTATTGATAGAGCTTTGTTTAAACATTTCAAAATAACCTCCACCTATGAAGATGTTAATTCATTTTTTTCCTGCCAAATGATTTTACCAGTTTTATCATCCTCAGAGTATCAAGTGTGCTCAAGCCGCAAAACTGTCCCGTGCTAACCCAAAATAATCTTTCATCTAGGTTTACAATATTTAATTTTTTAACATTAATTAACATTTTAATTAACGGGAACAGACTGAAAACATTCCAAATTTAAACACCAATACATACACTGATCTGCCACAAAATAAAAACCACTGACAGGTGAAGTCAATAACATTGATTATATTGTCACAATGGCACCTGTCAAGGGGTGGGATATATAAGGCAGCAAGTGAACAGTCAGTTCTTGAATTTCATGTGTTGGAAGCAGGAAAAATGGGCAAGTGAAATGATCAGAGTCACTTTGACAAGGGCTAAATAGTGATGGCTAGAGGACTGGGTCAGATTATCTTCAAAACACTAAGTCTTGTGGGGTGTTCCCGGTATGCACTGGTTAGTACCTACCAAAAGTGGTGCAAGGAAGGACAAATGGTGAACTGTTGTCAGGCTCATGGGTGCCCAAGGCTCATTGATGCACGTGGGGAGCAAAGGCTAGCCCATCTGGTCAGATCTTACAGAACTACTGTAGTTGAAATTGCTGAAGACATTTATGCTGGCCATGATTGAAAGTTGTCAGCACACACAGTGCACCGCATAACGCTGCGTATGGGGCAGTGTAGCCACAGAGCAGTCAGAGTGTCCATGATGATCCCTGTCCACCACCGAAAGCGCCTTCAATGGGGACGTGAGTGTCAGAGCGTACACCGAAGACGCAACCATCTGAAAAAGAAACGCAAATGATAACAAAAATCGGGCAGAGACGGCCGGTGAGGAAGATGGACACTATGCTGTAAAGCTCCGAGTGTCAGGGTTTTTTCCCTGCTGTGTTTGCTATGTGCTGCTGGCAGCCATTTTACTCACCTCTCTTGCTGACTCTGGTGCATACTGTGTGATGCTGCTCATTTCCGGCACTTCCTTTTATGGCCAGACTGGTGTACATCATCCGTGGGAGACAGGATGCAGTCTCAGAATTGTGATGTCATCACGTATTATTTAAAGGGCCTCTGTTCAGTATGCTTTGCCCTTGCGTTGTCTCAGACCTGTTTGTGAGAGCTCCTGTGTATTACCTGGCTCTGGTTTTGATTCCTGGCTTGTTATTAGACTTGTGGACTTTTTATTATTTTTTGCACTTCTTGTCTCAGTCTGATTCCTGGCACCCTGACACCGAGCTATCAAACCCCAAAATAAGCCCCGGCCGACACAGCACAGTCAGGCAACCCAAATGGGTGAATCTTAACCCAGTCCGGTACATCAAAAGGACGCAACGGATTGAGGCCTATACAACCTGAACACCGGTAACATACTGCACATTTCGTGCACTCCACTGTACCTGCTTACCAATGTCTGGTAGGAAAGATACACCAACACACCACCTAACCAAGCATCTGAAATAGCAATCCATGTACTGGATTGAATAACGATCACCACCTGGCGGAGTTAAAAAAATGGAGGTCTGTAACAGAGCATACCACATAGATGGCTTGCAGGTAATACTACAGATGGGGCAAAACAGCTAAATGCTTCAAACAAAAAAGGACCAATAGGTGTAAAGAACCCTAAATGTTTTATTTTATCTGAAGCACAATATGGTGGTTACAGTTGAATTAGAAAATATAGCCCTGCGACTCCTTGAGACATAGAAACATAGAAACATAGAAACATAGAAACATAGAAACATAGAAACATAGAAACATAGAAACATAGAAACATAGATATTGACGGCAGATAAGAGCCATAGGCCCAGCAAGTCTGCCCCACCTTACCTAACAGTATAAACTTATCTAGTTCGTAGGATAGCCCTATGCTTGTCCCATGCATTTTTAAAGTCCCCCACAGTGTTTGTTGCTACTACCTCTTGAGGAAGTTTATTCCATAAATCAATCACTCTTTCTGTAAAGAAGTGCTTCCTCAAATTACTCCTGAATCTACTACCCTTTAGCTTGAGCTCATGACCCCTTGTTCTTGAATTTTCCATTTTATGTAAAATACCCACAGCCTCAGTTTTACTAAACCCTTTAATGTACTTGAAAGTTGCTATCATATCACCTCTTTCCCTTCTCTCCTCTAAGCTATACATATTTAGGTCATTGAGCCTATCCTGGTAAGTTTTATTTTTTAGACCATGTACCATTTTGGTAGCCCTCCTTTGCACAGATTCAAGTTTGTTAATATCCTTCTGAAGATATGGCCTCCAGAACTGCACACAATACTCAAGATGAGGCCTAACTAATGATCTATAAAGTGGCATAAGAACCTTACTATTTCTGCTGCAAATACCTCTACCAATACATCCAAGCATTCTGCTAGCCTTACTCGCTGCCTTACTACATTGTTTACTAAGTTTTAAATCATCTGAAATAATAATTCCCAAGTCCTGTTCCTCGTCTGTAACAGTCAGTAAAGTGTCATTGAGTCTGTAATTAACATTTGGATTTTTCTTCCCTAAATGCATTATTTTACACTTTGCTGTGTTAAACTTTAGATCCCAGTCGTTTGTCCAATCCTCCAATTGTTGTATATCACTTCTCATTTTGTCTACCCCCCCTGGAACATCCACTCTGTTGCAAATTTTTGTATCATCTGCAAAGAGACATACTTTCCCCTGTAGCCCTTTGCTGATATCGCAGATAAATATGTTAAACAAAACAGGCCCCAGAACTGACCCCTGAGGAACACCACTAGTAACAGCCCCCTCTGCTGAATGAACTCCATTTACTAAGACACTTTGTTTTCTGTCCTTAAGCCAGCATTCCACCCAGTTCACAATTTTTGAATCTAGACCAAGGAGATATAGTTTGTGAATAAGTTTATTGTGTGGGACGGTGTCAAATGCTTTGCTGAAATCTAGATATGCTACATCAACTGCTCCTCCCTTGTCTAATACTTTTGTTACATAATCAAAGAAGTCAATTAGATTAGTCTGACATGATCTCCCTGAAGTAAAACCATGCTGATTTTGGTCCTCTAAATTGTTTGTCTTTATGTAAGTCATAATTCTTTCCTTTAAGAGGCTTTCCATTAATTTCCCTACTACTGAAGTTAAACTAACTGGCCTGTAGTTGCCAGATTCTTCTCTACTGCCCTTTTTATGAAGAGGTATTACATTTGCTATTCTCCAATCATCTGGGACAGCTCCTGTTAATAGTGACTGATTAAACAGATCAGTTAATGGGACAGTTAGCACTGAACGAAGTTCTTTTAAAACCCTTGGATGAATATTATCAGGACCCACTGCCTTTGTAACATTTATTTTTGATAATGCTAACAAAACCTCATCCTCTGTAAAAAGATTACTGTTAAGCTTGTTTCTATTTTGCATAGCATCCCTTAATGTAGACATTGTATCTTCACAATCTTTAGTGAAAACAGAACAGAAGTAATCACTAGAAGTAAAATTGGTCAAAGTATTCTTAGAAACAGTTTACCACCGAATGCCAGATACACAAGAGCAGAGAGAATCTAGCCTGCCAGAGACTACAACTGACATGATCGCCGACACCCAGTTGAGCGACACAGAAGACCCGCCCTATGATATGGAGAAATACCCGCTGATGACTATACAAAAATCGTTGGGAGCCATACTTCATTATCCTATCCCTGGTATCCATCTCTGGGAAACTCCAATTACTAGAAGGCAAAGGAAATTACACAATGACATTAGCCTACAAAATGCGAGGAGACCAGCAGTTAAAATTTTCAAGTAAACTAGACCCTGGTGCAACCAGAAACATCTGTGGTTGCGAGATAACCCATATCCAAGTCATATACTTTGCGGTGATCAAGCCACTACTTCACATAGGCCTGACTACCAAGAGTGTCTGGCCCCTCTGTAAATCCCTACTTAGGAGATCCTCTATCTCTGAGTGACTGACACTAACAGGGACAGGGTCAAGGATTACTAGAGGTATTGGTTAAAGGAACTGCTACATAGCTATCTCCCAAGCTCTCATAAAACAGCAGGTTATATATTGAAGTGACTAGTTTATCACGCTTGAACCGAATATTTATATATTCAACACGACTGAGCCATAAGTTCATGGAGCCTACATTAAGAGAACTTTAGCCTTAAATATGTTATACACCTCGAGTTGGATAGATTGTCTTCTCTCTATGTTCAAAGATTTGTTTTTTTAGTTTGTTCAATAGATGTCATTTTACAGATTTTACTGTTGGTAATATGCATACTAATATTGTTACTGCAATTTATGAAGGTCCTAAACCTGTGGTGTATGGTTAGATTATACTTGCAAGCTCAATAGATACATACTGGGGAGGCTTATTAGAGTCTGTTCGGTTTATAGTTCCAGATATTTTCTCTGTTGACATCTGGTGAATTTGCCCTAGTCTACTAGACATGCATACATGTCTGTATGAACAAATAATAGCTAAATAGGTATAGAATTTTTTTCTATTTTGTTGTTGTTGATATATAACATGTCAGTGAGGGCTGTTACCTACATCTCAACTTTGGTGGGGATTAGCATTCATTTCCATGTTTTATATGTCTGAACTGTGAGACCCACTATGTTATATACTTCTTATAGATTTTCTGCTAGTCCAGCTGGAAACTATGTTTAGTCTCAACCTATTCTACGATAACTTACTCTCTAATAGTTCAGTATAGGATAGGAAAGTTATACATGTGACACTTTCACAGCTATATATATATTTGACTTTAAAGTGAATGTAAATTTTGATGCTAAAGTGCCCGGTTTTTAAAACTTTGATTAAAAACAGGGGCACTTTAATTCATCAAAATTTACATTTCACTCCTGTTGTGTAAAAAAACTTACCTTTTAAACTTCACAGCAGCTCCAGCTTCCTTCAGTCTCACAAGCCATTTCTGGTGTCAGAAATGATTGATAGGTCATCCTCCAATCACAGCTTCCCCCCCGGGGGATTCAGTGTCTGATTCACTGCTGTGATTGGACGAAGCCGGATGCCTCATTTTAGACCCAGGAAGAGGCTTTGAAACGGGTGGAGGAAGATGGAGCTGCTGTGAAGATTAAAAGGTAAGTTTTTTTTCACAACAGGAGTGAAATGAAAATTTTGATGAATTAAAGTGCCCTTGTTTTTAATCGAAGTTTTAAAAACCGGGCACTTTAGCATAAAAATTTACATTCACTTTAAGTTGATATCTGTGTATAGATATAAAAGTAAATAGCACACACATAATTCACAGTATAGTTTATATTGACTTTGCACAGACAAGGGTAATTTTTGGTTGATGTGGGATTATAATTTAATGATGGTTAATATGTTAATATATATGTTAGGGGGTAATAAAGTGTTATAGCTGCAGAACTTTGTAAAACCCTGAAGGACTGCGAAATTGTTCTGAACTCACTTGGTAATAGATCTACAGATGCCATTTTGTATACTAAATTAACTATTCGAACTTAAGCTTTTTGCCGCAAGGTATAGGGCCCATACTCATGTGGCAACTTTACATTCTCCTCAACATCTACACAACAAAGCTTTGTTCTGCAGATTACATATATGAGGCTAGATACAGACTGATTCAGGTTCGGATGCGTATATATTTATATTAGGTTGCTTTATCAAATACCTACCCCCAGCCACTACCTTTACATTTAACCCCAATAGAATAGATACAGTCAGAATCCTCTAAAGGTTACATTATAGCTATAACAGGAATCAGGGCAGCCACATATAAATATATACACCTTATACACCTTAACAGGATCTTTTAGATATCCTATAAACTATGCTATTCATTAAGAGATACATATATAAATATTTCTAACCATAAAGTATTGTACCGCCACTCCCGCTCCGCCCTCCCCAGATACTGTTTACTAGGTAAACATAGGAAAATGCATCCCTAGAAAATCCCTCTTACTGATGTTAATAGCCTACTTAGGGCCCATGAGTGGCCCTATATGTTCAATATTTTTTATATGTTCCCCTGACTAATATAATTCATTTTACTGTTCTTGGTCCAAGAGTGGCCAATATTTTTCAAGCGGGGATCTACTCTTTTTAAGTTTTGATAGTTGAAAAAAAGGGGTAAGATGTACAGTACCGTTAAACAACTGAGGTCCACTGGTTGTGACCCATGGGTGGCCACTTCTGTGTCAAGATATCTTCTAATAGCTTGGTTACTCATTTTTCCTATGAGGTCTGGGAGTGACCTCCCGTGTGTTCTAGAAGGCTTAGACTATATATAGCACAGTATACCTAGGGCAGTTACTGCAAATACTCCTTTGTTCCACCCTTATTTCGTTGATGGTAATAGGGTTATGTTAAAATTTTGATGTCAGCTATATAATATTATTATGTAACTGCATTTTTTTCACTCTCTTATGTTATGAAATGTGCTTGAATCAAACCTTAATAAAAATATATTTAAACAAAAAAAATTTCCATGTAAAATATGCTAAAAACTTTGGTTTGTATTTGCTTAAAAAAAAAAAAAAAAAAAAAAGATAAAGTAAATAATTGTGCATTATTTTCTTTTGCATTTTCGTTTTTGGATGCTGCTTTTTATGAAGGCTTTAGCCAATGAATGAAAACCATGAAGAAGCAGTGAATAGATTGCCAGGTTCTATCAGCCTGGCAGTGGAAACTTGTGACGTTTTCTGCCCATCTAGCATTGTCAAGGGGAGGGATTGAAGTCAAAGAGGGAATTTTAAGTTACTGCCTAACGTTTTCAGCCTCAGACCAGTGGGTCCAGTGTGCTAGCAGTACCTGTGTCTGCTGTGCCCCCTTACTGAGAGACATTTGCTTTTTTTTTTGCTAATAAATCATATACTAATGCTTGTGCCACTGCCTGCTTTAAAGAGATTAGATTAGAAGAATATAATATATATACTAAGTCTATTAATTATTAATTTAAAAAGTAAAGTTCTAAGTTTTTATTGTTAGTTATATTTACTTGTAGGTTCTTCTTACATTGCTGCTAGCGGCTGGTGGTGGACTGGTTGTGTCTCTGAAAGGGATGTATTGCTTTTAGTACTAAGTTAATATTTAAAAAACAAGTTCTCATTTTTTTTGTAATAAGTTAAATTACTTCTAAGGTGAACAAAATCCTTACATAGCTGCTAGCACTGCTGGTGGACTGGTTGTGTCTCAAAGGGACATTTTTGTTTACAGTATTATGTTAAAAAAGAAAAAAAACCAAAGTTCTCATTTTTTTTATGTTATCTTACTTACATAATGCATAGCTGCAAGAGGCTGCTGTTGAACTACTTGTGTCCTTGAAAGGGACATATTTGTTGTCATTACTAAGTGTGACAGATTCCGGCTACCCCGACTGGGTAGCTCCGCCAAAGGATCATCCCGATACCTGGAACATGCTGCTATGTAGCGGAGAAAGTAATTTTAGCAGAAGCCCACCCAAATAATTAGACAGACTAGTATTCAGGTGAAAACACTAAGTCCATTCTATTGGGAAAGACACACACCATTTATACACAAACTGATCTTGATAACAAGCCTTATCTGACCTTCACATCTCCCGCCAATCCCACCCCTCCAGACAGGCTGGCGCCTCCATTGAGTCTATTGTTCCCTAATGTCCAGCGGCATAGGGATGGTATATTCGGGTTTATCCCGGGGAAGCGGCGGCCCTTCCAGGGTGTCGCTGAAAAGCCCTTGGTCCCCAGCTGCTTCAGTCTAAAAAGCGCCTTGATCCATGGTTGGGGGTCTTAAAGGGTCAGGGATGGGGTTCTGAAAGGGTCTAAAGACCGCTGCTCCATAACTTGTCCGCCTGCTCTGAGGCCGCGGACAGAAATCAGCCAGATCGAATATGATCGGGCTGATTGACACCCCCTGCTAGTGGACGATTGGCTGCAAATCTGCAGGGGGCGGCATTGCAGTTCACAAGAACTGCTGGTGCAATGATAAATGCTGACAGTGTATGCTGTCTGCATTTATCGATGTGCAGCGGACATGATACACTACCTCGAATCATGTCCGCTCGCACAATATTAAATATACCCCTAAGACTTCATCATCTTACTGAAAATCAAATTATTACAACCTACCTTTCTAACTAACTAGCTAGTGCTACTAACTATCAGTAACCTTTAAACCAGACCAACCTCTCTAACGCATCACCAATATAACTGTAATTCATCTCATTCACTAGTCTTTCTCATCTCTACAACTAGTACTAACCCTTCACCTTCCCTAACCAAGTGTGAGTATTAACAAAAGCATAAACATAATGTACCCAACCACCAACAATTATTAACCTTACCCAAACAACAGTTACTGTAAACCTTAAAAACCTAAAAATGACCATAAACAAACAATAGCAAGTAACTAATAGTATTACTATTACTAACTACTAGTAGTAAATGGAAATATATGTATTACACTAACTACTAAACAATAGAGAGACTACCCCCTGTTAGATCTTACAATCTATTCTAATATCATCTAATTAAATATCATTATCTATCAATTTTTATGCATCCACAGATGGTGTTACCAGGAATTTACCAAGGCTAATGGTTTCAGTTTAGTTGTTGCATGATGATTGTGTGGAAAAGAAGAAACAACATTAATAATTTAAATTATTCCAATATCTTTAAAGCAGGTGGCATGCAGGCACAATCCCCAAAAATATCTCTCTGTGAAGGTGGGGGCTATTTCAGGGTGTGTCTGGAGTGGAGAGACCACGGCACTCTGTAATGGATCCATGTTTTTTGGCCACAGATGATGTTGGCTGGGATCATTCTGTTTTAATGGAAACATCAGGAGAGAAAATTTTCTGAAAATAATAATAAGTATAACCCAACCCACCCTTTTAGAGGTATGAATATGAAAATAAATGTAATATTTCAGATGCACCAGGCAGCCAGCGCCAACCGAACATCAGCTTTTCATCAAGGCGTCATCATTGAACAAACAAAATACAATATTGTCCATATTTTCTTTTTCATCATAGGTTCGGGTGGAAAAAAAGAACTGCACAACATTGAAGCTTGTCCTATGTCCTGGCTGCCTGTTAGGTACCTTCAATTTTTTTTTAACTTTTACCAAAAATGCAGTACACAAAAATTAGATGTATAAATAGAAGAATAAGTTTAAAAATGACATAGAATGACAAAACTAATATAGCTGATTACAGCTTCAAAATGGACACTATCTGCACTATTTAGCGAAAAGCATTTGAAAGAAATTCGACCATAAATGAAAATGAACTAAAACCAAGATTCTATTTCTTTGTTATTATTTTTGAGACAAGAAATGATTACAGAATACAAATATACTGTACAGTTATTTCCCCATAATAGGCCATAATACAGGAATGTGATTCACAGATCACTTTAAAAAAAAAAACCACACACACACACAGTCAGTATTAAATGAAATAGAGATACACAAATCACATGTGCAAACCATATCAACACAGAATATCTTCAGTACCAGTCTTCATTATATTAAACCCATTCCACCTAAAGCAGTTTTATCTATGCAATTAACAATAGGCCTGGTTGTATGGGACAGTCAATATCAGAATTTTTGTTGTTTAAAAAGATAGATAATCCCTTTATTACTGTGAAAGGAGAACAGCGAGGCTCCAGAAGCAGCACCCGGAGAGCAGCGGCAAACCCAGGCAACAGACAGGTCACGCTCAGACTGAGCGGCGGAGACTCAAATGCAGCCGGAATAAAGGGGTGCTAACCAAGAAGAGGAGAATCAATCCGGTACATCACAGAAGAAAGAAGAAGGCGGCACACTTGGTAAAAGTAAACCAGACAGGAACTTTATTCCATGAGTCGCTACATACACACTACCAACAAGAGACAGAGGGAAGGGGGCGTGTCCTTACGCGTTTCGTGCCATGCGGCACTTAGTCATAGGATAACAGGTAAGTGAAAATCATGTAAGTTTATACCCCACCCCACCAATTAGATTTCAAGAAATGACACGAACAGGTGAGTAAAGGGATACAAAAAATTACACATAAAGGATTACAAGGAAACAACAATACATAGCAATGTTAAATGTCACATATCAAAAATGAGCTGTCACAACAAGTCAAAAGATGAAATTTGGCAATAGAGAATGAAAGGAATTTAGCGTTCGAGACAATGCCATATAATTTGTAAAAATACCAGACAAGGTTGGATTGTGCTGTTCAATTTATAAATATACTCCATGATAAACAAAATTAATAACCAAAATATAACTTGAGTGCCTCAATATATATTAATGCACTGTGGAGTAATTATTATACAAAAGATAAATGAGGCAAGAACCTCAATATATATGAGCTCACTATATTGCATTAATTAGGTTTATATTTATACCATAATAATTATGGCATATGAACTACAACACAGTGCAACAATAGAACCTATAGAGAGGCTAATAAATAAGATATAGCCATAAAGATAATTCAGGTAATCATCTATTAAAAATTCTACAAAAAGGATGATTCCCTCAGTCTCTATAGTTATCTGAAGCAAATATACATCCTGGTTCCCTGAACCTAAAGGGAAAACAAATGTATATAAATATATTTGGACACATCTTTTTAATCCACTGTAATAGTGATCTCATAATCTAAAAAAAGATATTTGTGATTGCTCAAAATACAGGTGGATGTTATTCAACAAATAGGCTAATGTCCCACTCCCTGTTCAAACCATTAGGTTCTCTGGTATTTAGTGTCAGAATCTAGAACAGCTCTTTCTTCATAAGAATCTTATTCTTATTGCCACCTCTAGGTGGTCTGTTCACTACCTCAATAACTTTGACATTGAAATTGGATATGTGTGTAAAGTGGTAGCAGTTGAAGTGTCTAGCTATAGGTGACTCTTTAGAATAGTTTTTAACATCCCTTTTGTGCTCCCCAACTCTGGTTCTCAAGGATCGTGAGGTTTGACCCACATATTGAATTTTGCAAAAATTGCACTCCAAGAGATAAACCACGAAGGTTGTAGCACAATTGGCATAATGGTCAATTCTATATGTATTTCCTGAGTGAGTACTGCTGAATGTATCACCCCTAGAAATATTCTCACAAGTAGCACAATTAAAAGACAAGCATCGGAAAGTGCCTCTTTTGTTCAACCAGGTTCTAGATCTAGTTTTATCTGTTGTACAGACCATACTTGGGGCAAGTTTATTACCCAACGTGGGTGCTTTCTTTGGAACAAACTTCATACGTTCTATATAGTTGGAAAGTATATCATCATTTTTTAAATACACATGGTTCCTCTGAATGATATTACAGATCTCTCCATATTGAGATGAATATTCTGTAGAAAAAATAACAGATTCCCTAGTAAAACTACTTGTATCCTTAGTGACCTTTTTCTTAACACTATCCAAGGGTCTATCTGTTACCTCTTTTAAAGCAGTAGCTAATAGGCCATGATCATAACCCAGTGCTAAAAGCCTTTATGTAAGTTTGTCTGCTTGCTTTCTGAATAAATCGTCTGTAGAGGCATTTCTTCTGAGTCTTAAATATTGGCTCTTGACACCATCACCTAATTGTCTCTCAGCTTCTTTAATGTAGTCAACTTTATTTAGAACCACGACATTGCCACCCTTGTCCGAGGACCTGATGACAATGTCGCGGTTCTCACTCAACTGTTTTAAAGCATTTCTCTCTTTAGATGATAGATTATTAAACTTTTTCTTGTCACCAGACACTTTAACATCAGCACCCAATTTCAGTATCTCCACCCTTTTCTGGAATTGGTTGATATGTGCACCCCTGGATTGAATTGGATAAAAATCTGATGATGTTTTTTTGGGTTTCTGAATATTAGCATCATTAAGATGCCCATCACCCTGATCCAAATCTTTCAACACCTCCAAAGTAACCATATCATCAAAACCAAAATAGGGAACAGAGCATATATTTTCAATTTCTACCTCATCACCAATCTGTACACAATTAGAAAAATTGCCTTCTGATTCATGAAAGAACCTTTTGAGGGCTAATTTTCGAACAAATTTATTAATATCCAATAAAGTAGAAAAAAATGAAAATGTGTGGGTGCAAACCCCAATCCATTAGATAAAATATTGACATGATCAGCTTTTAAAGGAAAATCAGATAAGTTAAGGACAGCAAGTTTTAGTCCTTCTTTTGTCTTCTTTTGGAAGATCTTCTGCCTTCTTCTCGTTCCTGCATGTCTTGTCTTTTTTCTTTCCCTAAAGGGAACCCTTTGCTCTTGGTTTTTGGGTGTACATCAGGCTCCTTCTCCCTAGAACTTGCCTCCTGCAAAACCTGTAACAACAAAGAGGGTTGGGGGGAAAGAGAGGAGGAGGAAGAAGAATCTTCCAATTCACTATCATCTGTGGTATCTGTGTTTGGCTCTGAGGTTTCTGTTTCAGTAGAAGAGAAATTAACTTTTTTATTAGTAGCCTTATGCTTGAGTATTGACTTTGGCTCTGTTTTCGGCGTAGACGTATTAGACCAGTGTTCTCTCTTTTTTTGCTTGTTCTTCTTTTTGTCTTTGTTTGTATCTTTGGTATAGCTACCGTCATTTGTTACTTCTTCTTCCACTTTATCACGATTTTTATTGGTTTTGATATTCCCTCTTGGAGTATATTTCCTCTGTCTTGTCGCAAACCTTGACCAGTCATAGACCTTGTTGTTAATATAGTCCTCCTGGTCCCTATTAAATTTTCTCCCTTTTAAGGCAGCTAGATCATCATCCGCTTTTTTAATTTTGGCCTTCATGGAACTCTTATATTCAGAATATTTATCATCTGTTTTGTGTTTCTTCAGATCTGTTTTAATAGACTGAATCCGTCCCCTTAAGGCCTCACGTTTGTTATTTTTGCTTCTAACCAATATGTCCAATAAAGATAGGGAACAGGTGGTTAAAGCTTCCTTCCATTCTGTGGTCAGCCCATCATCATCAAATTCATATTAGGGGAATTTTCTAATTCGAAGTCCCCAAGGAGTTCTTTTAGAACTAATGTAATGCTCAAAAGCAACAGCATCCCACATGAGTCGTAAATCAACTAACAGCAATCTTTCTAGTTGATTAAAAATGCTTTTTAAATCCCTATTGACATTATCATTGCTTGTAGAAAATATTTTTTCTAAGTAATCCTTTCTGTTGTCAAGATTAAAAATTGTTTTATTTAAACTAATTGCCCCTCCTCCATGTTGGTGTGTGTGTGTATAATTTTAGAAAAAGGCGACAAAATACCAAGATACTCAAAACATCCAGCTGTTAACACTTGGGGTTTGATCCTTTTGAAAAGAGTGCATAAATTAACCACTATAGCAGTTTTTTTCTATTAAACACATAGATAAAGTGTTAAACCTGAACTGCTGTAGGTAAACAACCTAAAGATCAGTCACTTATCCTTGGATTCCAAAGTAGTCAGGTAGACTTCATAAATCACACAGTAAATGTCCCTTTAAGACCATACGCAAAAACGGTGTCTCTGAAACATTCAATTACAGGTACAAGGAGACATATGGTTTTCTTTAATCACTTTTTGAAATTTACTGCAAAGCAGGCAGTCTGATATCAAAACCACTTTACATGTATGAGCTTGACAGGAAGTATAGCCAAAGCTTACTTATAAGATTCTCTGAGTACATATAAGAACCAACACATACGATGGAATTGACAAGAATGCTGAGCTATAAGTAATGAATAAAGCACTCACCTGTAATTGAATGTTTCAGAGACACCGTTTTTGCGTATGGTCTTAAAGGGACATTTACTGTGTGATTTATGAAGTCTACCTGACTACTTTGGAATCCAAGGATAAGTGACTGATCTTTAAGTTGTTTACCTACAGCAGTTCAGGTTTAACACTTTATCTATGTGTTTAATAGAAAAAAACTGCTATAGTTTTTAATTTATGCACTCTTTTCAAAAGGATCAAACCCCAAGTGTTAACAGCTGGATGTTTTAAGTATCTTGGTATTTTGTCGCCTTTTTCTAAAATTATATACACACACACCAACATGGAGGAGGGGGAAATTAGTTTAAATAAAACAATTTTTAATCTTGACAACAGAAAGGATTACTTTGAAAAAATATATATATTTTTTTTTATATTTATATTTTTATTGAGGTTGTGCGAGAACAATACAACTTAAATTAAACAACACATCAGTAAAACAAATATAGATGTCACATTTCAATTTAACAATGTCTATATATGTTGAAAGATAAGATTCTCAATATGGAGTATCCTATTTAAAAAAAAAAAAAAAACTGAAAACTGGAACCTCGTTTTCTTAATTAGCAGTGTGAATGATCATATTTAAACCAATGAACTTGAATTAGTTTAGCAATTGACATGGTAATTATAGACACAAGTGAAAATACAGTTCTACTATGTAGGTAATATGGTAAGATAGATAAATATAGATAGGTAGGTTGCGGCATAGACAAGAGAAGCCGCGTGGTTAGACCTCCTGAATTAGGAGGTTCATTATGAGGGTGGGGGGGGGGGAGGTGGGAAATTGAATGCGATGGATAGGGTATGTAGCTAAGGAGGCATTTAAATTGTAGAATATCACAGGCAGGGCAGGTAAACCTCAAGTAATGGCTCATAAAACATTTTAGGTGAATATCAAGGCTAGTAACCTGGAGTCTAATGGGAAAGTTCTAACAATACTAGAGGTATATTATGGATTTTAGATCTGTTATTACCTTAGTAGACAATCAGGACCTTTATGGATGTAATTATGAGTATGAAAACGTAATAAACAGCCTGTGCTGATGCATTAAGAGAAGGAGCTAATTAAACGCTGGGCTGATGTCATACTTGGCATATTGAGGCATAGGATCTAAACTTAGAGATTGGGCACTATACATGCAGCTCAGTTAAAATAATGCGGGTAAGGAAATTATAGATAATACTAGTAGTGTAGGTCCAAAAAATAAGAGCGTTACTTATATACATTGAATTACATTACGGTGTAAAACTATGTCTAAAACTATGGAGCTATGTATTTATAAAATATGATTATCCCGCTGCCCCGGCCGCTGGCAGCAAGATGTCGTGTTTAGAAATCACAGTTAAACTCCAAATATATGCAGGAAGTATAATAAGCTGTAGACATATAGGTGTGATAAGATGAAGTGCTTAAATGCTATTTATATAACAATGGGTATAAATAATCAGAGAGGGACCTGTAAGTGTAAAGTAGTATCTATACATGATAACTAGAGAGGTGATGGTCTGGCCCCATTCAAATATACATCTATCACATAATACAGTAGACCACAAGTAGCTGGCTTTATAGCACATTAGGCAACACCTGAGTAATGTATTCAACTTGTAGTGAGCTGCTACTTTGCAATGAGGTAATTCAACTTTGAAGGGCATAGCTGAATTAGAAGCCTATAAATGGACTGGTATAACAGTGAGCTCAACTTCTGTTATGGGTAGGTGATTTCTCTATAGTGTATGATATCTAGTAGCAAAGAAATAGAGTGGCGTATAGCATGTAAGGTGCAGCTTTAAGGAAAATGGCATCAGCATAAATATAATTATCACACCTCATTGGTAAGATGGCTCTAGAAATAACCTATGGGGGATTTCAGAGCATATTGTAGAGTAAGGGTTAACAAATTACATATAGGCATAAAGATATAAGCACTTAAAATAGTGAAGAGAAGATGGGTAATAAACAGTTCCATAGCAATGTTCTTTAAATTTACCCCACACTAGTGGTTAATGATATATAACAGTCTCATAGCCTGTGAGGGATTTCTAACTGTAGAGCCTCAGGGGCAGCATAACACCAGTAGCAAAAGTGAATCACAGGGAGTTACAAACAATGACAGTGTATATTCAACATGACAGGGAAGCGTCTTGCTTTTAAATAACTTAGGGAATATCTTTGGAACAAACAGCCCTCCGCTTTTCTGAGTAACTGCAAAGTAACTGTTCATCATACTCAAGTCTAATGCCCTTCATGTAATGATACGGGAGTCAAGATGGCAGTATTTAGACGAATAGAATACTCAGAGTCTCGTTATAAATGTTACAGCTGAAAGTATATGCTGTGTTCCTAGCTGTAGTATCATAAGTGTTAGTAAGAAAGTCATTCCACTCCAAAATCGGTACTGGAGTTACTCGCACAATATACATTAATTATGTCTATCCAATTCCCCTTTTAGTGGCTAGGATTACATACAAACTTTCTGGGCACTGCCATGGTAACAATCTGTAGGGCCGTTTTGCAAGGGAGCTCTCTTCTAAAGGCACAGATCTCCTCACACCCAGTACCAAACTCTCCTCTGCGTTACATACTTGGGAAGCTCTGACGGTCGGGACCAAAGCAGCTGGTAAGGTCTTCTTTAATGTGAATACCGTATCTTCTTGGGTCAGTAAACGCGCTGACCAATTTGTAGCAGGGATTCCGTCATATGGCACTATCTGTGGATGGCGGCTCTCCGCGCTCCTTCTTGCACCTCCATCTAGAATCTCAGCCTTCCGTTCTGTGGAGTCCACAGCAGTGGGATCCCGTGCCAGTTGAGGTTTACCCGGAGTGAGTAGCAAGCGCCGGGGCCCTAGGGCGCTCCCACCCCCCCTGCATTCAGAGCGAATTCAGGTTGAACGGGTTGTTCGCCATTATAGGCGTCGCCATGTCTGAGTCCTGCATATAGTGCTGCCTCAAGGGCGGCATGGTGATCCTCAAGTAGGTAGTAAAGATCCTCTAGGAAACTCATGAGCTCCATACTGGGTGCCATCGGTAATTGTTAGGCAGGCGTTTGAGATAATATATCAAATTAAGAGCAGGACCCTAGCGGAGGAGCCTAGAGTTAATAAACGGGCCTCAGCTATAGATGCCATATCGGGGAAAGAGTGCGAGCAGCAATCTCAAAAAACCTTCTCAAGAAGCGTCCCGGATTACAGTCCCAAAGCTTGTAGATATATAGTTAGATCAGCTCTGATGTGGATACAGGCATTCAGATACTGGCCAAAGATTTTCCGTGCAAACTGAACAGGGTCACGTCTAGGAGGGCCGCATGGGCCCAAGCAAACAACATCGTTGTATAGTAATCCCAAAGAATATTTGATCCATGAGGGGGAAGTTAAGGGTTCTGCCGACCTCTCCCATAGTCATGCTTGTTATAAGGGTCTTTTAAAGAAGGTTGTATAGCATTTTAGTTACTTGATATCTTGAATATTGCAGGAGCCCTGAGTAGATGCGACTGCTTGCCTTGAGTGTTGGCTCGGCCCCCCCTTGAAAAAATATTTTCTACAAGCAATGAAAATGTCAATAGGGATTTAAAAAGCATTTTTAATCAACTAGAAAGATTGCTGTTAGTTGATTTATGACTCATGTGGGATGCTGTTGCTTTTGAGCATTACATTAGTTCTAAAAGAACTCCTAGGGGACTTCGAATTAGAAAATTCCCCTCATGTGAATTTGATGATGATGGGCTGACCACAGAATGGAAGGAAGCTTTAACCACCTGTTCCCTATCTTTATTGGACATATTGGTTAGAAGCAAAAATAACAAACGTGAGGCCTTAAGGGGACGGATTCAGTCTATTAAAACAGATCTGAAGAAACACAAAACAGATGATAAATATTCTGAATATAAGAGTTCCATGAATGCCAAAATTAAAAAAGCGGATGATGATCTAGCTGCCTTAAAAGGGAGAAAATTTTATTAACAACAAGGTCTATGACTGGTCAAGGTTTGCGACAAGACAGAGGAAATTTACTCCAAGAGGGAATATCAAAACCAACTACTACTAATAAAAAAGTTAATTTCTCTTCTACTGAACCAGAAACCTCAGAGCCAAACACAAATACCACAGATGATAGTGAATTGGAAGATTCTTCTTCCTCCTCCTTTCTTTCCCCCCAACCCTCTTTGTCGTTACAGGTTTTGCAGGAGGCAAGTTCTAGGGAGAAGGAGCCTGATGTACGCCCAAAAACCAAGAGCAAAGGGTTCCCTTTAGGGAAAGAAAAAAGACAAGACGTGCAGGAACGAGAAGAAGGCAGAAGATCTTCCAAAAGAAGACAAAAGAAGGACTAAAACTTGCTGTCCTTAACTTATCTGATTTTCCTTTAAATGCTGATCATGTCAATATTTTATCTAATGGATTGGGGTTTGCACCCATACATTTTCATTTTTTTCTACTTTATTGGATATTAATAAATTTGTTCGAAAATTAGCCCTCAAAAGGTTCTTTCATGAATCAGAAGGCAATTTTCTAATTGTGTACAGATTGGTGATGAGGTAGAAATTGAAAATATATGCTCTGTTCCCTATTTTGGTTTTGATGATATGGTTACTTTGGAGGTGTTGAAAGATTTGGATCAGGGTGATGGGCGTCTTAATGATGCTAATATTCAGAAACCCAAAAAAACATCATCAGATTTTTATCCAATTCAATCCAGGGGTGCACATATCAACCAATTCCAGAAAATGGTGGAGATACTGAAATTGGGTGCTGATGTTAAAGTGTCTGGTGACAAGAAAAAGTTTAATAATCTATCATCTAAAGAGAGAAATGCTTTAAAACAGTTGAGTGAAAACCGCAACATTGTCATCAGGTCCTCGGACAAGGGTGGCAATGTCGTGGTTCTAAATAAAGTTGACTACATTAAAGAAGCTGAGAGACAATTAAGTGATGGTGTCACATATAGACGCTTATCTAATAACCCCACTAGCACCTTTAAATTAAAACTTGGAAAGTTGTTAGATGAAGCGGTAAATCTGGGTATCTTTACATCAAGAGAAAAAGACTTCTTGATCCCTTTGCATCCTATCACGCCTATCTTCCACCACCTGCCTAAGACTCATAAGAGTATGGTCAACCCACCCGGCCGCCCAATTACATCTGGGATAGGCTCATTATTTGAGCCTCTGTCGGAGTGGGTTGACTCTATTCTACAACCAATAGTTCAAGGCCTGAGCAGTTATTTAAGGGACTTAGGTCATCTTCTTTCTTTGATTAACAATATTGGTTGGTCACATGAGTCTAGGTGGGTGGTGGTTGATGTTGTTTCTTTGTACTCTATCATCCCGCATCATTTGGGTGTTAGAGCAATTGATTTTTTCTTGCGGCAAAGGACTGACTTCTCGCCAGAATATAGAGAATTTATCTGTGAATGTGTTGAGCTCCTACTGTCCCATAATTTCTTTATGTTTGATGACAATTATTATTTACAGACATGTGGCACGGCAATGGGGGCCAAGTTTGCCCCCTCTTTTGCCAATTTATTTATGGGATGGTGGGAGCTCAACTTCATTTACAGTCATGCCAATCCCTTTAAGGACTCTATTCAATTCTATATGAGGTTTATAGACAACCTTATTTTCATATTTAAAGGTGATGTTGTGTTTGATGACTTTCTGATGTATTTAAATCAGAATGATCTGAATTTAAGATTTACTGGACTGATGGATTAACAAGAAGTTAAATTCTTGGATCTCAGTCTGTTAGGATACAATGACACTATTGTCACGGATACCTTTCGAAAGCCATCAGCTGGGAACACGATCTTGCACGCAAGATCGTGTCATCCTAGACATCTGATTAAAGCAATACCCAAGAGCCAATATTTAAGACTCAGAAGAAATTCCTCTACAGACGATTTATTCAGAAAGCAAGCAGACAAACTTACAGAAAGGCTTTTAGCACAGGGTTATGATCATGGCCTATTAGCTACTGCTTTAAAAGAGGTAAGAGACAGACCCTTGGATAGTGTTAAGAAAAAGGTCACTATGGATACAAGTAGTTTTACTTGGGAATCTGTTTTTTCTACAGAATATTCATCTCAATATGGAGAGATCTGTAATATCATTCAGAGGAACCATGTGTATTTAAAAAATGATGATATACTTTCCAACTATATAGAACGTATGACGTTTGTTCCAAAGAAAGCACCCACGTTGGGTAATAAACTTGCCCCAAGTATGGTCTGTACAACAGATAAAACTAGATCTAGAACCTGGTTGAACAAAAGAGGCACTTTCCGATGCTTGTCTTTTAATTGTGCTACTTGTGAGAATATTTCTAGGGGTGATACATTCAGCAGTACTCATTCAGGAAATACATATAGAATTGACCATTATGCCAATTGTGCTACAACCTTCGTGGTTTATTTCTTGGAGTGCAATTTTTGCAAAATTCAATATGTGGGTCAAACCTCACGATCCTTGAGAACCAGAGTTGGGGAGCACAAAAGGGATGTTAAAAACTATTCTAAAGAGTCACCTATAGCTAGACACTTCAACTGCTACCACTTTACACACATATCCAATTTCAATGTCAAAGTTATTGAGGTAGTGAACAGACCACCTAGAGGTGGCAATAAGAATAAGATTCTTATGAAGAAAGAGCTGTTCTGGATTCTGACACTAAATACCAGAGGACCTAATGGTTTGAACAGGGAGTGGGACATTAGCCTATTTATTGAATAATATCCACCTGTATTTTGAGCAATCACAAATATCTTTTTTTAGATTATGAGATCACTATTACAGTGGATTAAAAAGATGTGTCCAAATATATTTATATAAATTTGTTTTCCCTTTATGTTCAGGGAACCAGGATGTATATTTGCTTCAGATAACTATAGAGACTGAGGGAATCATCCTTTTCGTAGAATTTTTAATAGATTACCTGAATTATCTATATGGCTATATCTTATTTATTAGCCT
The DNA here is from genome assembly GCF_027579735.1 of Bombina bombina. NCBI lineage: Eukaryota > Metazoa > Chordata > Amphibia > Anura > Bombinatoridae > Bombina > Bombina bombina. The sequence goes on along the minus strand of NC_069505.1, from coordinate 96,208,025 downwards.
CTCTATAGGTTCTATTGTTGCACTGTGTTGTAGTTCATATGCCATTATTATTAATTAATGCAATATAGTGAGCTCATATATATTGAGGTTCTTGCCTCATTTATCTTTTGTATAATAATTACTCCACAGTGCATTAATATATATTGAGGCACTCAAGTTATATTTTGGTTATTAATTTTGTTTATCATGGAGTATATTTATAAATTGAACAGCGCAATCGAACCTTGTCTGGTATTTTTACAAATTATATGGCATTGTCTCGAACGCTAAATTCCTTTCATTCTCTATTGCCAAATTTCATCTTTTGACTTGTTGTGACAGCTCATTTTTGATATGTGACATTTAACATTGCTATGTATTGTTGTTTCCTTGTAATCCTTTATGTGTAATTTTTTGTATCCCTTTACTCACCTGTTCTTGTCATTTCTTGCAATCTAATTGGTGGGGTGGGGTATAAACTTACATGATTTTCACTTACCTGTTATCCTATGACTAAGTGCCGCACGGCACGAAACGCGTAAGGACACGCCCCCTTCCCTCAGTCTCTTGTTGGTAGTGTGTATGTAGCGACTCATGGAATAAAGTTCCTGTCTGGTTTACTTTTACCAAGTGTGCCGCCTTCTTCTTTCTTCTGTGAATCCCTTTATTACCCATTTCCCAGTTTTGCATAACCAACACAGTTATAATAATATACATTTTACCTTTGTGATAACCTTATATCTAAGCCTCTACAAACTGTCCTTATTTATTATTATTATTATTATTATCATTTATTTGTATAGCGCCACAAAATTCCATAGCGCTAGGTACAAAGATAGGGGTATACAATGACAAAGATTTGTGATAAAATACAAAACATTACAAACTAAATAAATCTAGTACAGGAGGAAGAGGGCCCTGTTCCGGAGAGCTCACAGTCTACAGGTTTAGGGTGCAGAGACATAAGGTTTGGGTAGCTTGTCACATCAGTGAGTTAGGCAGTTCATGTACATGTATTAGTTTGGTTCGGATGAGGGATGGAGGAGAGATGGTAAGCCTCTCTGAATAGGTGAGTTTTCAAGGAGCCTCTGCAGCTATACAAGGTTGGAGACAGTCTGATGGAGTGGGGTAGAGAGTTCCAGAGGACAGGAGCAGCACGTGAGAAGTCTTGGAGGCGGGAGTGGGATGTAGAGATAACAGGAGTAGAGAGACGTAGGTCAGAGGTTGATTGAAGAAGATGGGAAGGGGAATATTTAGAGATGAGAGAGGAAGTATAGTTGGGAGTTAGACTGTTGAGTGCTTTGTAAGTTAGGGTTAATACTTTAAATTGTATTCTGGGGTGAATGGGGAGCCACTGTAGAGACTGGCAGAGTGGAGCAGCTGATGTAGATCGGCGACTTAGGTGGATGAGTCTAGCTGAAGCATTCATAATAGATTGGAGGGAGGAGAGGTGTTGTTTTGGAAGGCCATTTTCATGCCGCTCCGCTTCCTTTCCTGTGGCTCTTGCCACGGACGCAGTCGGCTCTTTCCAGTTGCTGGGGTGGTTGCTATGGACGTGGCGGTGCTCTGGGTGTACTTGCTGCAACGTTATCCCTCTGAGCCTCCTCATTTTCATGCCGCTCCGCTTCCTTTCCGGTGGCTCTTGCCACGGACGCAGTCGGCTCTTTCCAGTTTCTGGGGTGGTTGCTATGGACGTGGCGGTGTACTTGCTGCAACGTTATCCCTCTGAGCCTCCTGAAACTGTTCCTGGCACGAACCTGGGGCTATGTAAGTACCTCTTTTCTTTACTTACATTGCCCAAGTATAGGTGTTACTTTTCGTGCTCCTGGGTGCTGTGTACTTTATTACAAGATTGCTATTACGTTACTGAACTCTGTCTGTCTATTTTGCTTGTTTAACCCTAAAGTGCTGGATTGCCATAAAGTTGATGAACTCTGCCTGTCTGACCACTCTGCCTTCTTAACCCCTGAACTCTTGGATTGCTGTACTGGTACAAACTCTGCCTGTCTGACCATTCCATTGGTTTATCCCAGAACTGTTAAATTACTGTATTTCCTTTTGTTGCTGACTCCTGCCTGTTCCTGGTCCTTCTATTGGTTTACCCCTGAACTGCCTTACTACTGGATTTCCTTCCTATTGCCGCTAAGGACTACCCTGCCTACTGTGAGTACTGCTTTAGTGCTTACCTCATTTTACAAACTTTCTCTGCTCTGGGATATTTCCTATCATTCCACTTGATGCCAGGATAAGTTTGGCCTGAGAGAGAAATATCCCACGAGCATTACAGCCATTTAGAAGTAGATTGCAATAATTAATGCGTGACAAAATGAGGGAATTAATTAGTCTTTTTGTATTTTTTTTTGAGTAAGGAAGGGACGAGTTCTGAAAATGTTGCGTAGGTGTGCACAGCAGGATTTGGTAAGCGCTTGTATATGAGGGTTGAATGTGTCAAGTGTGACCCCAAGACAGTGGACCTGGGGTGAGGTGTTGAGAATAGAGTCTCCGACTGTCAGAGAAATGTAAGGTGTTGGATGTTTTGAAGAGGGGGGAATAAGAAGCAGAAACAAAACAAACCCTTATACAAAATCTTCCTTTTGGAACAGAAAAAACCAGGGTTAACCACAAGTCATTCCTCAATTATCAGAGGATACATGAGGCAATAAAGCAGCTAACCCCTTATCTTATAGTAAAGGGTTACAATTCAACTATCACCCATAGCCAACAACACCTGGGCCTGACAATGCTTCCACTGGCCAACAGATGTGGTGCAACGGTACTTTGAACTAGCTTGCAGTAAACTAGATCTGGTCTATCCTGGAAGCTCTTCCTTCTGCCGTTCCAAATGAACCGTACGAGAACTGTAGATTGATGTAAATCCTGCAGCAGCTCCCCTTGCTTCCCTCATGCATTCTTTTGAAACGGCACTTTCCAAAATGACCTGCATGCTTCTCGAATGCCTGCGGCACCACAACTGAGACAGGCAACTGTTACAACGATCATTTGATGCTGGTGCAAAACAATCCAGTCTAGGTGGTCCCCATACATTATACCCTGGGGGAAGCAAATATAGTATTGGAGGCTAGTTTCTCATAAATATAATCATGGTCAGAAGTGAGTTGCATAGTAGCAAATGGTGGAAACCTTTTTACTACAAAAGATTCCATATTCCGCTGCTTTACCACCTCCCTTACTTCCACGTGTAGTATTTCACATTTCTGAATAATATTATCCAGTGTCGGAATCAGCAACTCCGATAGCTCTTTAACTATGTAAGTCACACTGACTGTCATGATTCAGATTCTTAGGTATAGAGAAGAATTCTGGATTTTTGCTATTAACACTTTCATTTGAACTTGGCTGAGACAGAGTCCTCCTTTTTTAGGTTAACTCGCATTCCAGGGAAGAAGAGATGACTTTTCTCCTGCCTGCACTTAGTTCCCAGACACTTTGCTTGTCAAGGGAGAAACATATGGGTTTAGATGCTAGCTGGAGTGTAAAAAGTAAAGAGTTTTTTTCTCTAAGATGTAAAAACTTGCAGCCATCTTAATGAGCCGTCCCCCAAAATTGTATTTTTAATGAAAAAAACGAAACAAAAACATTATGAAGATACAGACATTTTTCACCTGCACATCCCTAATTAGTTTACTCTACTAGTAACGGCTAGATTATGAGTTTTGAGCGCTATAGGGAAAGTAAAGAACGCAACAAAAGTAGGCATTACAAGTTTTAAAAAACCCGGCTTGTGCGGGCGATATGGTTGCATTGAGCTCCATACCGCACCAAAAACAAGCGCTGTGTTTTACGTGCTCGTGCACGCTTTCCCCATAGACATCAATGGGGAGTGCGGGTCAGAAAAAACCTAACACTTGCGATCACGGAATGAAAAGCTCTGTAACGCAGCCTCATTGATGTCTATGGGGAAAGAAAACTAACGTTTAAACCTAACACCCTAACATAAACCCCGAGTCTAAACACCCCTAATCTGCCCGACATCGCCGGCACCTACATAATATTATTAACCCCTAATCTGCCGTCCCCGATATCGCCGCAACCTAAAAAAATCTATTAATCCCTAACCTGCTGCACCCGATATCGCCACCACTATACTAAAGTTATTAACCCCTAATCTGCCGCACCCGATATCGCCGCCACTATACTAAATTATTAACCCCTATTCCGCTGCACCCCAACATTGCCGCCACTATACTAAAGTTATTAACCCCTATTTCGCTGCTCCCCGACATCGCCAGCTTTTTTAAAGGTTTTTTTTTTACTGCTTTTTTTTTTTAGTTTAGGGTTTGGGCAGTAAAAGAGCTAAATGCCCTTTTAAGGGCAATGTCCATACAAATGCCCTTTTCAGGGTAATGAGTAGCTTAGGTTTTTTTATAATTAGGTTTTTTATTTTGGGGCGGTTGGTTGGGTGGTGGGTTTTACTGTTGGGGTGTTTTTTTTCATTTTTTTACAGAAGGTCTTTTTAAGGGCCATTGGTAGTTTATTGTAGGCTAGGTTTTTTTTATTTTGGGTGGGCTATTTTATTTTGATAGGGCTATTAGATTAGGTGAATTTTTTTTATTTTGGATAATTTCGTTTGTTATTTAGTGTTTGTTATTTTTTGTAACTTAGTATTTTTTTGTTTTTGTAATGAGATACTTTGTAATTTTGTGTTAGGATTTTTTTTGTGTGTAGTTTAGTTTTATTTAATTGGTAGTTAGTTTAATTTTAGTTTAATAATTGTATTAGTTTGTTAGTTTAAACTTAGTTTTTTTAATTTGACAGATAAGTTTTAATTTAATTTAAGATAGGGAAATTGTGAATTTAATATAGTTAGGGGATTTGTTAGGTTTAGGGGTTACTAGTTTAATTTAGTTTATTTCATTGTGGGGGCTTTTGGTTTAGGGGTTAATAGTTAAATTTAGTATATTTTGTTGTGGGTGGGCTTGCAGTTTAGGGGTTAATAGGTTTATTATAGTGGCAGCGGTGTAGGGCTTAATAACTTTAGTATAGTGGGGGCGATGTGGGCGGACGGCAGATTAGGGGTTAATAATATTTAAATAGTGTTTGCAATGCGGGAGGGCGGCGGTTTAGGGGTTAATAACTTTAGCATAGTGGTGACGATGTCAGGGAGCGGCGGAATAGGGGTTAATACATTTTTTTTTTTTAAATATTTTTATTGAGATTCAAATTTGCATACAGCCATATAAACAAACAGTTTTTTCCCTTTGTTTTTTTTTTACATATAAACCAAAAGGTAGTTACATACATCTGATATATTGTTTCCAAACATAACACTAAGTGAGAAATAACCACGTATTCATTAAACAGCATATACATGTATGGACGTTTGTTAAAGAACATCCTTAGGGTCAATAGGAATCTCAAACAATGAAACAAAGACATTTAGAACTTGAAATGAGAAACTTTAAGTGTCAAATATACCCATATACTCCAAATATCAAGTTGGTCTCTAGAATCTGGCTTAATCTAATTGGTCAGGGGTGTTATAGGGAAAGGGAAGGATATGGAAAAAGGTGAAGGAGTCATCTCATGGGAGGTAGCGGGAAGGGCTAGGGAAGGAGGGAAGGATGAGGAAAGAGGAAATAAGAAAGGAAGAGTGAAGGTAGTAGTCAGACTCTGAGTTGGAAGGGAAAGAGAGAGGAAAAAAAAAAAAAAAAGGGGGGAAGGATAGGACATATTGGTAATAGAATACTGGTAATGTCTCTGGTCCCAGCTGTCAAAAATAGGAAATAATATTATGAAGGTGCATCTGGTTCTATTGGATCTGGATCCAATCCTCCCATATCCCCCAATAGTCCTCCATCCGTTCCAAAGCGTTGTACGCTAACTTTTCCATATTGGCAAGGTATTGTATTTCCTCGCAAACATCCGATATGGTGGGTGAAGCAATTTGCTTCCATGCCCTGGCAACACAGAGCTTTGTGGCAGCCATAACATAGATCACTAATTGTTTACTACTTTTAGGCAAGGTGTTGTCAAAAATATGAAAAAGAGCCTGGCTTGGAGTCAGCTGAATAGTCACGTTCATAGAATGCAATAGCATCTCAACATCTTTCCAGAGGTCTTGGATTTTTGGGCAAGACCACCACACATGTGAGCTAGAGCCTTCTTCTCCACACATTCTCCAGCACCGCGAAGAAGTGCCGACAAACATTCTGGACAATCTAGTGGGCACTCTATACCACTGTAGCATGAGTTTCATGTAACTTTCAAAGATCGTTATGCAATGAATTGTTTTTTTCGTCAAATGTATCGCGTTCCTCAGCTCTGCATCTGATATATTTAAGGACAATTCCCTGCACCACATTTTGATTTGTCCCGGAAGACCCACCAAATGATCTTGTAATATGGCTTTGTAGTGAAATGTAAGAGGTTTGTCCATCCCCATCTCATTTAGCCATCTCTCTTCCCATTTAGAATGGGGTCTTAGATCCTGTGCCCCAAATTCCAGGAGTGCAATAAGCTTAGTATCCTATAACATTCAAAGTGAAACCATAAAGGAGGTCCACGAAGAGAGTCGAGGATCTGGGGAACTGTCAATAACCTCGTACTGGAGAACAGGTGTTCTGCCATAGTGAAATTGTGTTGTGTCCAAAAGTCGACATGAATATTTGGAAGTCCCCACAATAAACCCCTTACCTGATGAATCAGCGAAGGGTGTGGGGCAATCTCAGTGTGGTGCCTGAGCTCATGCCACATTTTTATATTCTGCTGTACTATGGGGTTAGCAACAACATTGACAAGCTGTTTGTGACTGTGAACCCACAAGATGCTAGGAAGATCTAAGCCGTCAGGCAAGTGTAGTTCCTCTAGCCTAAACCATTTCGGTCTCTCCCTAGTGGGGCCCCAGGCCGTAATCTGCGATAATCAGGGGGTTAATACATTTTATTAGTGGCGGAGATGTCGGGAGCGGCAGATTAGGGGCTAATAAATGTATTTTAGTGTTTTCGATGCGGGAGGGCCTCGGTTTCGGGGTTAATAGGTAGTTAATGGGTGTTAGTGCACTTTTTAACTCTTTAGTTATGAGTTTTATGTTACAGCTTTTAGGGTGTAACGTCGTTTTAGGCTAAAAGGCTTGCGGTACAGCTATACTGACAAGACTTGTAATAGCTGCGTTAGGGAAAATTGTGCGTTATGGTCCACTACGCTGCTATTTGACTCATAATGCTCAACTTGTAATCTAGCTGTAAATAAGTAGTAGTAAATGTAAATGCATGTAATATACACACTACTAAACCATAGACAGACTACCCCCTGTCTGATTTTGCACTCTAATATCATGTAATTAATGTAAAAAATGTGCAATAAAATCACAGAGAACGATAAATGTGATACAAAATGTGATTAAATAGCGTATATGCCTATTTAAATAATGGCAAACAATAAAAGTGATCAAATGATCTAAACTTTGAAACAAATAAAGGATATGTCCATTCAGATATATAGTATAGTGTAGCCTGTTAATAATAACTGCATGGATATGCTGATCGGTGGTATCTTACTCACATGAGCTGGAGCTACAATAAGCTCTTTCAGTATCACAATCGGTAGGAAGGTAATATTTATGCAAAAGATACGGTATACTTAGTCAGAGTCCGGTCAAGGAACAGTTATTATTCACTGTGAGATATTATCCTACGCTTCGGATGATAAGGGATTCTGGGCAGCGCTTGTACCGCTGCAGTATTCCAACATGATAACGACCCCAAACACACCTCCAAGATGACCACTGCCTTGCTAAAGAAGCTGAGGGTAAAGGTGATAGATTGGCCAAGCATGTCTCCAGACCTAAACCCTATTGAGCATCCTAAAACGGAAGATGGGGGAGTGCAAGGTCTCTAACATCCACCATGTGGATGTGATGTTGTCATGGAGGAGTGGAAGAGAACTCCAGTGGCAACCTGAAAAGCTCTGGTGAACTCCATGCCCATGAGGGTTAAGGCAGTGCTGGAAAATAATGGTGGCCACACAAATTATTTTGAGGGGACAGCAAATTTACAGTTATATAGGCTGTACACTCACTACTTTACATTGTAGCAAAGTATAATTTCTTCAGTGATGTCACATGAAAAGATATAATAAAATATTTACAAAAATTTGACGGGTTTACTCACTTTTGTGAGATACTGTATGTATATATATATATATATATATATATACACACACACACAAACAGACATATATCCAGGTATGTAACTAAAGAAGGGCTATGTATTAGTTTTGTTATAATGCTCATGTAGGCCTATGGCATGCTGAATAAGTCTGGGCTGTTCTAGCCATGCACTAAGAACATGCACTGTTCTAGCCTTAGCACTAAGGAGAAATTCAAAATTTTAGAATGTGTACTATGTCATGAACAGTACGTAGGACAAATGACTAGTGATGTCGCGAATAGTTCGCCGGCGAATAGTTCCCGGCAAACATAGCATGTTCGCATTCGTCTCGGCGGGCGAACATATGCGATGTTCGATCTGCCCCTATTCGTCATCATTGAGTAAACTTTGACCCTGCACCTCACAGTCAGAATACACATTGCAGCCAATCAGCAGCAGACCCTCCCTCCCAGACCCTCCCACCTCCTGGACAGCATCTATTTTAGATTCATTTGGAAGCTGCATTCTTAGTGAGAGGAGGGACAGTGCAGCTGCTGCTGATATAAAAGGGAAATCGATAGCTAGGCTAGTGTATTCAGTGTCCACTACAGTCCTGAAGGACTCATCTGATCTCTGCTGTAAGGACAGCACCCCAAAAAGCCCTTTTTATGGCTAGAACATCAGTCTGCTTTTTGCCTGCCTGCCAGCGTGTGTGTCAGGCTCACAGCGTATACTGTGCCCACTTGCCCAGTGCCACCACTCATATCTGGTGTAACAGTAGTGTACATTTAAAAAAACAACACTTTTTTGACTGTGAAATAATAGCAGACAGCTGCCAGTACCCAAGATGGCCGCCAATAAGGCAGATGGGGAGGGTTAGCAAGCTGTTTTGGGGGGGGGGGATCAGGGAGGTTGGGAGCTAAGGGGGGATGCTACACCACAGCATATGTAAATATGCTAAAAAAATAAAAAAAATTAAAAACCTTTTATTTTAGTACTGGCAGACTTTCTGCCAGTACTTAAGATGGTGGGGACAATTGTGGGGTGGGGGAGGGAAGGGAGCTGTTTGGGAGGGATCAGGGGGTCTCATGTGTCAGGTGGGAGGCTGATCTCTACACTAAAGCTAAAATTAACCCTGCAAGCTCCCTACAAACTACCTAATTAACCCCTTCACTGCTAGCCATAATACATGTGTGCTGCGCAGCAGCATTTAGCGGCTTTCTAATTACCAGAAAGCAACGCCAAAGTCATATATGTCTGCTATTTCTGAACAAAGGGGATCCTAGAGAAGCATTTACAACCATTTGTGCCATAATTGCACAAGCTGTTTGTAAATAATTTCAGTGAGAAACCTAAAATTGTGAAAACATTTAAGTTTTTTTTAAATTTGATCGCATTTGGCGGTGAAATGGTGGCATGAAATATACCAAAATGGGCCTAGATCAATACTTTGGGTTGTCTACTACACTACACTTAAGCTAAAATTAACTCTACAAGCTGCCTACATGCTCCCTAATTAACCCCTTCACTGCTGGGCATAAAACACGTGTGGTGCGCAGTGGCATTTAGCAGCCTTCTAATTACCAAAAAGCAACGCCAAAGCCATATAAGTCTGCTGATTCTGAACAAAGGGGATCCCAGAGAAGCATTTACAACCATTTATGCCATAATTGCATAAGTTGTTTGTAAATAATTTCTGTGAGAAACCTAAAGTTTGTGAAAAAGTGAACAATTTTTTTTTTATTTGATCGCATTTGGCGGTGAAATGGTGGCATGAAATATTCCAAAATGGGCCTAGATCAATACTTTGGGTTGTCTACTACACTACACTTAAGCTAAAATTAACTGTACAAGCTCCCTACATGCTCCCTAATTAACCCCTTCACTGCTGGGCATAAAACACGTGTGGTGCGCAGTGGCATTTAGCAGCCTTCTAATTACCAAAAAGCAACGCCAAAGCCATATAAGTCTGCTATAATGGCATGTCTGGCACACAGTGTTGGGGCAAGGGTCCATCTGACCACTGATACCTGGTCTGCAAAGCATGATCAGGGCAGGTATATCACCTACACTGTGCACTGTGAAGCGGGCATAACCCTTACACTACCTGATCGATACAACATCATACCTGATGTTTTAAAGCACGTTATTCCAAACAATTTAGGAATGTTAGGTGATTTATGCCCTTTATGGTTTAAAACCAGACTCTGCATCAACTATGTAATTTTCCATGGGAGTTTTGCCATGGATCCCCCTCCGGCATGCCACAGTCCAGGTGTTAGTGCCCTTGAAACAACTTTTCCATCACTATTGTGGCCAGAAAGAGTCCCTGTGGGTTTTAACCCCTTAATGACCGCAGCACTTTTCCATTTTCTGTCCGTTTGGGACCAAGGCTATTTTTACATTTTTGCGGTGTTTGTGTTTAGCTGTAATTTTCCTCTTACTCATTTACTGTACCCACACATATTATATACCGTTTTTCTCGCCATTAAATGGGCTTTCTAAAGATACCATTATTTTTATCATATCTTATAATTTACTCTAATTTTTTTTATAAAATATGAGGAAAAAATGGAAAAAAAACACACTTTTTCTAACTTTGACCCCCAAAATCTGTTACACATCTACAACCACCAAAAAAATCCCATGCTAAATAGTTTCTAAATTTTGTTCTGAGTTTAGAAATACCCAATGTTTACATGTTCTTTGCTTTTTTTGCAAGTTATAGGTCCATAAATACAAGTAGAACTTTGCTATTTCCAAACCACTTTTTTTCAAAATGAGTGCTAGTTACATTGGGACACTGATATCTTTCAGGAATCCCTGAATATCCATTGACATGTATATATATTTTTTTAGAAGACATCCCAAAGTATTGATCTAGGCCCATTTTGGTATATTTCATGCCACCATTTCACCGCCAAATGCGATCAAATAAAAAAAAATTGTTCACTTTTTCACAAATTTTTTCACAAACTTTAGGTTTCTCACTGAAATCATTTACAAACAGCTTGTGCAATTATAGCATAAATGGTTGTAAATTCTTCTCTGGGATCCCCTTTGTTCATAAATAGCAGACATATATGGCTTTGGCGTTGCTTTTTGGTAATTAGAAGGCTGCTAAATGCCACTGCGCACCACACGTGTTTTATGCCCAGCAGTGAAGGGGTTAATTAGGGAGCATGTAGGGAGCTTGTATGGTTAATTTTAGCTTTAGTGTAGTGTAGTAGACAACCCCAAGTATTGATCTAGGCCCATTTTGGTATATTTCATGCCACCATTTCACCACCATATGCGATCAAATTTAAAAAAACGTTAAATTTTTCACAATTTTAGGTTTCTCACTGAAATTATTTACAAACAGCTTATGCAATTATGGCACAAATGGTTGTAAATGCTTTTCTGGGATCCCCTTTGTTCAGAAATAGCAGACATATATGACTTCGGCGTTGCTTTTTGGTAATTAGAAGGCCGCTAAATGCTGCTGCGCATCACACGTATATTATGGCTAGCAGTGAAGGGGTTAATTAGGTAGTTTGTAGGGAGCTTGCAGGGTTAATTTTAGCTTTAGTGTAGAGATCAGCCTCCCACCTGACACATCAGACCCCCTGATCCCTCCCAAACAGCTCCCTTCCCTCCCCCACCCCACAATTGTCCCCGCCATCTTAAGTACTGGCAGAAAGTCTGCCAGTACTAAAATAAAAGGTTTTTTTAATTTGTTCTTTTTTTTTTTTTTTTAGCATATTTACATATGCTGCTTTGTAGAATCCCCCCTTAGCCCCCAACCTCCCTGATCCACCCCCAAAACAGCTCTCTTACCCTCCCCCTCTGCATTATTGGGGGCCATCTTGGGTACTGGCAGCTGTCTGCCAGTACCCAGTTTCAAGAAAAAAACGTGTTTTTTTTAAAAAAAAAATAGAAATTCTGTAGTGTAGCTTCACCCCCCCTCACAGACAAACCCCAACACCTTAATTGATTATTAAAAAAAAACTTTTATTCCCTTTTTTTTTGCATTTTTTTTTAAACTTTTTTCTGTAGTGTTGCGGTTCCCACCCGCTCCCTCCCCGTGCACGCGCCCGCCCCCGCCCTTCCGTGCACGCGCGCGCGTCAGTGCGCACGCCCGATCACCCACGCCCACGATCCCGCCCCTCCTGCACGTCGCCAAGGCCATCGATGGCCACCACCCGCCTCCCACCAGCCTCCCACCCACCAACGCGGTAAGCCAACAATCTCCGGTGCAGAGAGGGCCACAGAGTGGCTCTCTCTGCACCGGATGGCTTAAAAATGTTATTGCAGGATGCCTCGATATCGAGGCATCACTGCAATAACCGGAAAGCAGCTAGAAGCGAGCAGGATCGCTTCCAGCTGCTTTCCACACCGAGGACGTGCAGGGTACGTCCTCAGGCGTTAACTGCCTTTTTTTTGAGGACGTACCCTGCACGTCCTCGGTCATTAAGGGGTTAAAATTCACCTGCCTATTGAAGTCTATGGCGGTTCGCCCGTTTGCAAACTTTTATGGAAGTTCGCGTTCGCCGTTCGCAAACCCAATTTTTTAGGTTTGCGACATCACTACAAACGACACATTGCCTACGGTCAAGGATAGTTCAGCATAAGAGGGACATTGAAAACTACAATAAGGATTCTAACGTAGCGAGACATTTTAATTGTTTCCATTTCACCAATGAGTCCAAATTCAGTGTAAGAGTCATTGACATAGCTTGGAAGTCCCTTAGGGGTGGTAATAGATGTAAGATCCTTTCTAAGAAAGAATTGTATTGGATTTGGAAATGAGATACTAGGGTACCCTTAGGACTAAACAAGGAATGGGACATTAGCTACTTTGTAGAATAACCATTACTGTATTATATGAACATAGGTTACTACACTCAGTATAAGTCAATAAAAAAGTAAATTTATGCTTACCTGATAAATTAATTTCTTCTACGATACGACGAGTCCACGGATTTTATCCTTACTTGTGGGATATTATCCTCCTGCTAACAGGAAGTGGCAAAGAGTACCACAGCAGAGCTGTATATATAGCTCCTCCCTTCCCCTCCACCTCCAGTCATTCGACCGAAGGTTTCTTTAGGAAGAGAAAGGAAAAGCTAAAAGGTGCAGAGGTGACTGAAGTTGTAAAAATAAAACAAAATATAATCTGTCTTAAAAATGACAGGGAGGGCCGTGGACTCGTCGTATCGTAGAAGAAATTAATTTATCAGGTAAGCATAAATTTACTTTTCTTCTACATGATACGACGAGTCCACGGATTTCATCCTTACTTGTGGGATACAATACCAAAGCTACAGGACACGGATGAAACGGGAGGGACAAGACAGAGACCTAAATGGAAGGCACCACTGCTTGAAGAACTTTTCTCCCAAAAATAGCCTCAGAAGAAGCAAAAGTATCAAATTTGTAAAATTTGCAAAAAGTATGAAGGGACGACCAAGTCACAGCCTTAAAAATCTGTTCAACAGATGCATCGTATTTAAAGGCCCATGTGGAAGCCACAGCCCTAGTAGAATGAGCCGTAATTCTTTCAGGAGGCTGCTGTCCAGCAGTCTCATATGCCAGGCGGATGATACTCATCAGCTTAAAAGAAAGAGAGGTAGCCGTTCCTTTCTGACCCCTACGCTTTCCAGAATAAACAATGAATAACGAAGATTGACGGAAATCCTTGGTTGCCTGTAAGTAAAACTTCAAGGCGCGGACCACGTCCAGATTATGCAATAGATGCTCCTTCTTAGAAGAAGGATTAGGACACAAGGAAGGAACAACAATTTCCTGATTAATATTCTTATTTGAAACAACCTTAGGAAGAAATCCAGGTTTGGTACGTAAAACCACCTTATCAGAATGAAATATATGATAAGGCAAATCACATTGTAACGCTGAAAGCTCAGAAACTCTTCGAGCAGAAGAAATAGCAACCAAAAACAGAACTTTCCAAGATAACAATTTAATATCTATGGAATGCATAGGTTCAAATGGAACCCTTTGAAGAACTCGAAGAACTAAGTTCAAACTCCAGAGAGGAGTAATTGAAGATTGAAGGCATCAGGAAGGCATTCTGCCTGACAGGATTGATCAGGGATCTGAACATGACTGAGCTCTACAAATCTGTCCTATTATGAGATGAGCCACAGTCAGATGAAATGTGGAATTAAAAATACTAGTTTCCGAAAACACAAGAATGGAGTTTGAAACATGAAAAAGAAAATTTATGCTTACCTGATAAATTTGTTTCTTTTTAGACACGATGAGTCCATGGATCATCTTAATTACTACTGGGATATTCACCTCCTGTATCAAGACCACGCAAAAGGAGTGACAGCAAAAAAGGATTTATTTAAATGTTAGCAGACAAAAAAGAACGGCAACGCTTTGGCATGAATAAGGGATAGCATCCCGAAACGTTGCTGTTCTTTTTTGTCTGCTAACATTTAAATAAATACTTTTTTTGCTGTCTCTCCTTTTGCGTGGTCTTGATACATTATAATGAGGGCCTTTGGTAGTGGTCCTAGAGTGATGTGCACCTTCTCTCCTTGAGTGCTGGGATTTTTTGAACATTTATATTCACCTCCTGGTCAGCAGGAGGAGGCAAAGATCACCAAAACAGAGCTGTTAAATAGCTCCTCCCTTCCCTCCCACTCCAGTCATTCGACCAAAGTTAGGAAGAGAAAGGAAAAGCCAAGGTACAAAGGTCTGAAGTTTACAACAACCCACAACCTGTCTAAAAGACCAGGGCGGGCCGTGGACTCATCGTGTCTAAAAAGAAACAAATTTATCAGGTAAGCATACATTTTCTTTTCTTTTTTAAGACATGATGAGTCCACAGATCATCTTAATTACTACTGGGATTCAATACCCAAGCTAGAGTACACAGATGATACGGGGGGGGGGGGGACAACAACACAGGGAACCTAAACGGAAGGCACCACTGCTTGAAGAATCTTTCTCCCAAATGCGGCCTCACCCAAGGCAAAAGTGTCAAATTTGTAGAACTTTGAAAAAGTGTCAAGAGAGGTCCAAGTGGCAGCCTTGCAAATCTGTTCCACAGAAGCTTCGTTTTTGAACACCCATGAGGAAGCAACAGCCCTCGTGGAATGAGCCGTAACTCTCTCAGGAGGCTGCTGTCCAGCAGTCTCATATGCATAACGTATGATACTCTTCAGCCAAAAAGAAAGAGATGTAGCCATAGCTTTCTGTCCCTTACGTTTTCCTGAGAAAATCACAAGCAAAGAAGAAGACTGACGAAAGTCCTTAGTCGGCTGTAAGTAAAACTTTAAAGCACGGACCATGTCCAAATTGTGCAGAAGTCTTTCCTTCTGAGAAGGAGGATTAGGACACAAGGAAAGAACCACAATTTCTTGATTAATGTTACGATCAGAAACAACCTTAGGAAGAAATCCTAGTTTAGTACGTAAAACTACCTTATCTGAATGGAAAATAAGATAAGGAGAGTCATACTGCAATGCCGAGAACTCTGACACTCTCCGAGCAGAAGAAATACCAACCAGAAATAAAACTTTCCAAGATAATAGCTTAATATCTAAGGAATGCATAGGCTCAAACGGAGCCCCTTGAAGAACTGTGAGAACCAAATTAAGACTCCATGGAGGAGTAACTGGTTTAAACACAGGCCTGATCCTGACCAAGGCCTGACAAAAAGATTGTACATCTGGAACATCCACCAGATGTTTGTGTAACAAAATAGATAAGGCCGATATCTGACCCTTTAGGAAGCTCGTTGATAAACCCATCTCCAAACCTTCCTGGAGAAAAGACAAAACTCTAGGAATCCGAACTCTACCCCATGAGTAGCCCTTGGATTCGCACCAATAGAGATATTTACACCAAATCTTATGGTAAATCCTTCTAGTTACAGGCTTACAAGCCTGAACCATGGTCTCTATGACCGAATCAGAAAAACCTCGTTTGGATAAAATTAAGCGTTCAATCTCCAAGCAGTCAGCTTCAGAGAAACTAGATTTGGGTGAAGGAAGGGCCCCTGAATCAAAAGGTCCTTCCTCCATGGGAGTCTCCAAGGAGGCAGAGATGCCATCTCCACCAGATCTGCATACCAAATCCTGCCAGGCCAGGCCTGGTGCTATGAGGATCACTGGAGCCCTGTCCTGCTTGAAAAGAGCAAACGGAGGAAATAGGTATGCTAGACTGAAGGTCCAATGGACGGCCAGAGCATCTATAAGTTCCTCCTGGGGGTCTCTGGACCTCAACCCGTATCTTGGTAACTTGGCATTCTGATGGGATGCCATGAGATCCAATTCCAGCTTACCCCACTTGAGAATCAGAGTGGAGAACACTTCCGGATGGAGTTCCCACTCCCCCGGATAATAGGTCTGCCTGCTCAGAAAATCCGCCTCCCAGTTGTCCACCCTTGGGATATGGATCGCCGATAGACAACAAGAGTGGGTCTCTGCCCACTGGATTATTTTGGTTGCCTTTGTCATCGCTAAGGAACTCCTCGTTCCTCCCTGATGATTGATGTGAGCCACTGAAGTTATGTTGTCCGGAACCTGATAAACCGTAGTGAGGTTAGCTGGGACCAGGAGAGCATTGAATATTGCTCTCAGTGTGGTTATTTATTAATTTAAAATATCTTTACTTTATACTAAATATAATTCTAATTTAGTCATCTCTATGGTAATACCACTAAACCAATACAAATAAGTTGTGAAATAAACTCTATGAGAGGGTCTTTATTTTTTCCCAAACAGTTTATTTGGAATCAATATATGTTAATAATAAGATAAATATTTACAGGTATATATATATATACACATCTATTTTACAACAACACAGTCCACCTTTAAGACATGGCAACTTTACTACAATAACCCCAATTTGTCCAATAATGCTAAAATAATCATTTTCCAAGGTGTCCACCATCAGCCATCTTTCCAGGATAAGTAAGATAAGAAAAAGAGACAGAGGTTCTGGTGTTACAGTATTTTATACCCCAATTCAAAAGGGAGTGGCCTATCAAATGCCACTCAAAGGCCATTGGGAGTGTCGCACCTAGACAGACACTAGACAAAAGATCTACTTGAATATTCAACTTTAAAACCAGCTATGTGAATTGCCAGGTATAAAATCTGTGAGCTATATTCCAATATCCCTGTGATAAAATGTCACCACATTCCCTCACTTTTTCTTCTCCTATGTTGCCCCATTTTTTAGTTATACCCACTAGTACAGAAGAACACAGTGGGAGCGAAAATCTTACAGGAAAAATTCTCCCACCATCCCTTAAGACTCAGCGATATGAGCTCTTCTGTACTTTCCTAGGACTGTCAATTCCTAGTCTAACTTTATACAATTCATTAAATAAATGCATTTAAAATTATACATAGAAACACAAAATCCTATGCTAAACCCCATTAGCAACATTTATACAATGGTCTTAAAAACTGGGAAAAATTAAAAATTCATGTGTGAGTGCGTGAGTGTGGGTACACTAGATGGGTATGCGTGTAGTAAAATCTTTATTAATAAAGTGTGAATTGTGCCTGTAAAACAAACGTTATAATGGTTCACTGAAGTTCTTTGTTGTCATCTTTTGGCATCTGGTCCTTGCTTTTGCTTTACCAATCGTCTCTCTTTGAACCACTTTATTTTTTCCAAGACCCTCAAAGGAATGAAAAGAGATTAAAACCAGGCATATATTTACTTCACACTACAACACTCCATCTGCAGTAGAAACCACATTCACAGTTATTAACTTCAAGTTGGGATGTGCCTCTATCATTGCATCATCCCACTTGCACCCTTACTTACACTTATGTTGCTTGTCCTATATTGTTATTTACCCCTTTATGCTATATATATTATTTTGGCCTAATGCACCATTTTACATCTCCATTGTGATACATTATACTTATTTAATTTGTCCAACGCCACCATCATAGCTTCATGGTAAAATCAGTCCTGAAGACACCTGAAAAACAACAATCTATAATATGTGTTATTGGGGAAAAACTGGAAGGAAAGGTGAGAAGCCTTTTATCTTCATTGGTTTTCTTCCTGCTAGATAAGACTTCAGACAGTTTACATAGAAATGTTATTGCATGTGGCCTCCCAAAACTAATCACAATGGAGGTATCTGTTATTGTTTTTTAGAAAGAGAATGCATCAATTAACTATACATTCTAAATATTGGCATTTAAAACTTAATAATGAAAAACACTTAAAATTATTAATTGAACTTAAAACTAAAGTACACATTACACGATACAAATGTACTGCAAACAAATATGTTTAAACACAAAAATGAATGATTTAATTTGAGCCCTCCAGCTCTGTCAGTTGCTTCTTTAGAACCCCAATTTCATCTCTCGTTCTCCTGTTTTTTTGTTTGAGTTCCCAATAACTTAAGTTGGCCTTATTGTTCATCTCATTTGACCTCAGCCTCCAATTGTTATACTTATTCTCTCCTCTGTTAATATCACCATTTAAATTCCGGCCTCTCCAGTTGCCTGAATGTGATGCTCTACTATTCTGATATCCACAAACCATCGCTATATAGATGATATCATCATGGTATGGAAAGGTACAAGAGAAGACCTGGAACACACCATTACAGTTATGAACAATAATATACATAATTTAAGATTCACCTATGAAATAAGCAGCTCAGAGATCACTTTTCTAGACCTCAGGATCACAATCCAAAACAACACTATCAAAACATCAACATACTTCAAACCTGTGGATTGTAGTCATTATATACACATCAACAGCTGTCACCACTCCAGGTGGAAAAGAAACATTCCCAAGGGACAGCTACTAAGACTGAGAAAAAACTGCTCAGATCCCGACCTATGGGAAACACAAGCCAAGACCATTAAAGCTCGCTTCATAGAACGAGGATATGAAGAAGATGCGATAGACAAAGAGATTGAAGAAGTAAGGAGAAAAGATCGGAACGAACTCTTGAAATATAAAGACAAACTGAAGACAATAACGGATGACAGAAATACCATCGATGTAGCATTCATCACACAATATTGTGAAAACAGACATCTGATAGAGGGGATAATTAAAAAACATTGGCCTCTACTGAAAAATGATGATACCATAGGGGAAATATTAGCAGACAAACCGAAATTCATCTACAGGAAATCAGACAATCTAAGAAACATACTATCACCTAGTGTCCCACGCTCCAGATCAACAGGAACACAAGATGTCTTCGGCAAGACAATCAGGGGCTTCTATCCATGCATAAGTTGCAAAGCATGCAAAAGAGGTATCAAGACCAAGAAATTCGTATCCAACAATTCCAAGGCGGAACATATAATCAAAGATATGATAAAGTGTTCAAGTAAAGGAGTAATATACGTAATACAATGCAGCTGTGCACTACAGTATGTGGGTCAAACCACTAGACCATTAAAAGATAGGATTAGAGAGCACATTCTACAAGTGGAACACGGCAATACTGAAACCGCCATGTACAAACACTTTACCATCCATCATAAAAGCAACCTTAAAGATTTCAGCTACTATGGGATTCAACGAATAAGACCCAACTGGAGAGGCGGGGATTACGAAAGAAAACTTCTTGTAGCTGAATCAAGATGGATCTATGAACTTGACTGTCTCTATCCTAAAGGTCTCAATAATAAAGAAGACTTATCGCACCTATTACATCTTAAATGAAGGATCCCACATATCAAACACCTATAACAATTATAGATCTACACGTAAAGCAACAACAGCTGGTTGGCTGATTCAGGGCCCCGAAACCTTCCCCTATGCACAATTTTTAACAATTTTTTAAAAATTATATTTTATGAGCTTTCGTTTTTTAACACCTCTTAATACTTTTAATAATTTTATAATTTTTAATATTTTTAATACCTTTCGGAAAGACAATTTTACACCTTCGAATGTCTTTTATATTTCCGATAATTTCTCAGTTTATATTTTTTATTTTTAAAAACTATCAGGAGGTTTACAAACTCGTTTATGTCAATTTTAAATACGATCTGATCTCTATGTCTAACTGTCTGGATTTAACAACTCCTAAATAATAATCGATGAAGTTACCACAACTATAGGTTATTCTCATAACTGAGATTATAATCCATTCACACTATACACCTAGGTCAGAATCAATAAGATTACAGCGAATAATTATTTACGTATCTCAATTTGGAGACTACATCACAGCTTCAAAAATTCTTTATTTCTTTTTATCTTATCCCATGTCATTCTAACACAAGTCAAACTAGTATAATTGAGTTCCCATACTAAACTTAAGATTTCAGAATGTTTTTTATTCACAACTTCCAGACACATGTCTACTGCCTCCTCTAGACAAATTCCGCTTTCCACGTAATAAACCAATTTCCGGTTTATGTCAACTTCCGGTATGTATCCACTTCCGGTAGAACGGCTATTTCAGACATCCAGCACCAGACACCAACTTTGGGTCTAGTAATCTCTGAACTGCCATACTATATATATATTTTTTGGGGTTACCAGTACAATGAGTCCTTATTGAGAGTATTACACAATAATAAATCGTGGCCTCAATATCGTAATAAAAGTAGACATCGGAAGTACGCATCCGGTCAAATTTTGGTCTCCATGCCATAAACCAATTTCCGGTTTTAGTTAACATCCGGTAGAATGGAAACATCCGGTAGAATGTAAATACCATACATCCGGTACAAGACACTTACTATATCTCAAGTCCCCAATTGCCAATCATTACCTTTAAGGGACATCAACTAAATAAGTCTATAAGGAAGGACTTATATTTGTGCCATAACATTACAATATATATATTTATCCGAAACCGGAGCCACACATATCCGGTCTATCTTACACTTCCGGGTCCAAAGGTTAATTTTTGGCGCGAGTTTTTTGGCGCAATTGAGAATTTTGGCGCAAATTGCACAAACCAAACAAGTATAAAGCAAGCAGTCTCACCAACCATATATCAGTCTTGAAAAAGGCCCTATTGGTGGGCCGAAACGCGTTGACATATATGGTGAGTTTTATTTCTACTTGTGTAAACGTATTTTAAACGATACTGCTCTATGTTGCATTTTTCTTTTTCCACAGGGATTGGATCGTCTTACATTTTTTTATAATTATTTTCTATATTCATCATTTTTTATATATCCATGGTTTTTTATATCCAAATATTTTCAAGAAATTGGTCAGTTGGATTCTATTCTTTCAGTTATTCACGGTTTGATTCATAAACACAGATGGCATTTTTTTAACTTTTTTTGACTTTTATTGGACATCACATTATCACTTAAATTCTTTTGGATTTAATTTTCAATTTGACATCTTATTTTGGATTTTCGATTTATTGTAATTGACTTTTTTGCCTTTTTTGATATAATTATTGACTTAATTTTGGACACTTTTTAATTTTGGATACTTTTTGATCTTTTCCACGAGGGGATTCACACAAGTTTCTTCACAATTTCATCAGGTTTAAAACACTATTTCATTTTTTTCAAAGGATCAACATTTTTTTCTCAAATTATATAAGGAAGACACTTTTCACATATATGTTTTTATCCTAGGTCACACGACCTATCCCCATTTGCTGCTTTTTGTACACCATTTTCTGAATTTTATTGCATCATTTCTGTATTTTATTTTATTGTATTTATTGTATTATCTTTTCATCTTTTTGACTTCACCCAAACCAATTTTATCATAGATTGTAAAACTGTTTTTATCACATAAACAGTTCACCATTGGAATGTTTTTAATTATTGTCTATTTTATGAAGTAATATGGATCCATATACTTTTATGCTTTTATAATCTGTTCGCAATTATAGATACCAAGCTATTGCCTTAATAAATTTGTTAATTTTAAAGCTATATTAAACTTTTAAATATTTTACTTACTTGGGCTCCTTGTGCTGGTATACTAAACGACAAATTTTCGTTTATACCCCCATTAGACTTAGCCTTTTAATAGGCGCTCCTAACACCAAACTTTTCATTACTTCTGTTACCCCTCTCTGATTCCCTTGTGAAACCAATGTGAAAAGTTATTAAAGCTGTTTGTTGGGATTGTGCCCCACCATTTCTTAAACATTTCTTTATCTGCTACAGTCATCGGCCTAGTCTGATTTGAAAAACCTGTAGGAACTTTAAAGGGACATTATACACTCATTTTTTCTTTGCATAAATGTTTTGTAGATAATCTATTTATATAGCCCATAAAGTTTTTTTTTTTAAATTAATGTATAGTTTTGCTTATTTTTAAATAACATTGCTCTGATTTTCAGACTCCTAACCAAGCCCCAAAGTTTTATGTGAATACGCTCGACTACCTACTCCAGCTTGCTCCTGTTTGTGTAAAGGGTCTTTTCATATGCAAAAGAAGGGGGAGGGGGGGGGAGTGTCTTATTTGCCACTTGCAGTGGGCTTTCCAACTACCTTTTCAACAGAGCCAAACTGACAGCTTCTAAGTAAGTTTTTAAACAGTTTTATACTGGATTTTTATATCAGTATCTGTGCATATTATTCTTTATAGTAGTGTCTATTACATGCAGTTATATGAAAATGAGTGTATACTGTCCCTTTAAGGTTGTTAAAATTTTCAGATATTATGACAGGGGCAATTGGAACAGAACTTGTTTTTTTAGTGGGGCCCATTTGCATTTTATCTTGTTTTATTATTTGTTTTGGCTCTTTCCTTTGTGGCAGTAAGTGATCACTATCTGCATTGTTCCCAGAAATATCACTAATTATTTTTCTTTTTGTTCAATTTTCATCAATAACTCAGTAATATTATTTGAGTATTCTTTTCTGCTGTGTTCTGTTAATTTTAATTGACGTTGTAATTTACTGATATGTATGGTGTTAGTTAAAGCAGAAAGTTTAATACAATCTCTGTCAGTCTGTGTGTTATCTAACTTTAATTTAAGGTCTTTATTTTGCTCTGTCAGGTCACCAATAATGTTTGTTAGTCCCCTTATTGTTGAAATCACTGCCTGCGCTATCATACATTTTCTTTTATTATTATTAATCTTTTTAAGAGTTAATACCTGTGTTAATATATCTAAAACACTTTCACACTTGTTGTTTTTAGCTTCTGGGATGAGGAATGGACCATTATATTTATGAATATAATTGTCAAAATAATCACAAATTTCCTGTGAAATATAGTTTTTCCCAGACATTTTAGCAGATAGCCATTGGAACTAAAATAAAAAAAAATAAAACATATATATATATATATATATATATATATATATATATATATATATATATATATATATATATATATATATATAACCAACAGGGGCACAGAACAAATGGCTAATATAAATGTGTGTGTGCCTGATATCAAATGAATAGCTAAATGAAAAGTTCAATGGTGCAGACCCTATAACAACTTTATATTTCCAACAAATTATAAGAAAAGAAAAAGGGCCAAATAAATTAATGGACCTAAACAGATAGGGAATCAAGCACTCTTCTAAAATTGAAATCGTGTAATCAATTTAGCTCTAAATTTAAGAAATAAGTCTCTGACCAGTATATTCACAATAAGCAAAAAAAAATTTTTTTTGTTTAATAATGAAATACCTAAGTTCCCAAAATAGCAATTAGCTACATAAATGTATGTTATCATATCAGAAAAAATAACAAACAGCTGCATAGGTGTATATTGTCATAACATCACAATTAGCTCAAGTACATGAGACAATACTGTACCCTGGAGATGTGCACATCTTAAGATGCAAAATAACATGTATGCCATTCAAAGCTACCTTATATATTACTACACCCAGGCTGTACACGGTACCCAAGAAAATGCAAGGGATCACTACCGGACAGGGAAAGTAATAGGGATCTAAGTAATACAAGGTGCTCTGAATGCAAGAAAATTAAGTACACATGTAGTGCCAGCAATCACAGAATAGTACATGCAAATAAACAAATGAGGTTATTAGCAATGAAGTTGTTAGCAATGAAGCAGAATGTTAATATTGAATGGTGCTAAAGATGCAATCAGAGTCATTCCAGGTTGACCCTCCACATATGGCGGTATTGCCTTTAGAAGAAAAATTGCAGAAGAGTTCAGTTACATTCCAATATGTCTCAATGTTAGTACACTTATCTGAAAAAGAACACTTGATTGCTCATAGGAGTAAGAGCCTTGTTATTGTACTCAAATAGAAGATTGCTGTACCAAACTGTGTTGTGCACGCCAGAGTGCTGTGGCGTGGTATAGCTGCGTGCTCACTTCCGGGTTGGTCACATGTACATCAGAGATCCAATGCCTACGATCCTGATCGTTTCACCCACAATGCCAAATGATAGACAGGGCTTCCTCCGGGCGGATGGATCATAGCCCTGCAGGGAGGGGTTATAACCACAACAAACTACTCCCATTTTTTTTTTTTATTGAGGTTAAAATAGCATGTACACAACAGTCTCATCAAGAGGAAAAACTTTATTCTACTGACATGACATGACACCTAAACACCTCATTTTTTGAGTCTAGTAAATTCGCAAAGTCCTCAGACTAACAGGTCCAGTCAAGGGATCAGAAATTAAACAAAGCATTTGAGGACATGTTAAAGGGACAGTATACACTAATTTTCATATAACTGCATGTAATAGACACTACTATAAAGAATAAGATGCACAGATACTGATATAAAAATCCAGTATAAAACTGTTTAAAAACTTACTTAGAAGCTCTCAGTTTAGCTCCGTTGAAAAGGTAGCTGGAAAGCCCACTTAAAGTGGGAAATAAGACACTCCCCCCCCCTCCCCCTTCTTTTGCATATGAAAAGACCCTTTACACAAACAGGAGCAAGCTGGAGAAGGTAGCTGACAGTATTCACATAACACTTTGGGGCTTGGTTAGGAGTCTGGAAATCAGAGCAATGTTATTTAAAAATAAGCAAAACTATACATTTAAAAAAAAAAAAAAAACTTTATGGGCTATATAAATAGATCATCTACAAAACATTTATGCAAAGAAAAAATGAGTGTATAATGTCCCTTTAACAGAAATAATAGTACAAATCGCAGTTTCAGCATATATGGAATGATACAGAATATGGAGTGGACACGCAATATCCAAATAAAACAGACATCAGTTTCTATTCTAAATCTAATATCTGTTAACACTGAACTTGCATTAAAAACATAATTTATGCTTACCTGATACATTTATTTCTCTTGTAGTGTATCCAGTCCACGGATCATCCATTACTTATGGGATATTCTCCTTCCCAACAGGAAGTTACAAGAGTATCACCCACAGCAGAGCTGCTATATAGCTCCTCCCCTCATTGCCATATCCAGTCATTCGACCGAAACAAGCCGAGAAAGGAGAAACCATAGGGTGCAGTGGTGACTGTAGTTTAATTAAAATTTAGACCTGCCTGAAAAAGACAGGGCGGGCCGTGGACTGGATACACTACAAGAGAAATAAATTTATCAGGTAAGCATAAATTATGTTTTCTCTTGTTAAGTGTATCCATTCCACGGATCATCCATTACTTATGGGATACCAATACCAAAGCTAAAGTACACGGATGATGGGAGGGACAAGGCAGGAACTTAAATGGAAGGAACCACTGCCTGTAGGACCTTTCTCCCAAAAACAGCCTCCGAAGAAGCAAAAGTATCAAATTTGTAAAATTTGGAAAAGGTATTAAGCAAAGACCAAGTCGCAGCCTTGCAAATCTGTTCAACAGAGGCCTCATTTTTAAAGGCCCAGGTGGAAGCCACAGCTCTAGTAGAATGAGCTGTAATCCTTTCAGGAGGCTGCTGTCCAGCAGTCTCATAGGCTAAACGGATTATACTCCGAAGCCAAAAAGAAAGAGAGGTTGTCGAGGCCTTTTGACCTCTCCTCTGTCCAGAGTAAACAACAAACAGGTTAGATGTTTGACGAAAATCTTTAGTAGCCTGTAAGTAAAACTTCAAGGCACGGACTACGTCTAGATTATGCAAAAGACGTTCCTTCTTTGAAGAAGGATTAGGACATAATGATGGAACAACAATCTCTTGATTGATATTCTTGTTAGAAACCACCTTAGGTAAAAACCCAGGTTTTGTACGCAGAACTACTTTATCTGAATGAAAGATCAGATAAGGAGAATCACAATGTAAGGCAGATAACTCCGAGACTCTTCGAGCCGAGGAAATAGCCATCAGAAAAAGAACTTTCCATGATAGAAGTTTGATATCAATAGAATGAAGGGGTTCAAACAGAACCCCTTGAAGAACTTTAAGAACCAAGTTTAAGCTCCATGGAGGAGCAACAGGTTTAAACACAGGCTTAATTCTAACCAAAGCCTGACAAAATGCCTGAACTTCTGGAACTTCTGCCAGACGCTTGTGTAAAAGAATAGACAGAGCAGAAATCTGTCCCTTTAAAGAACTAGCTGATAATCCTTTGTCAAAACCCTCTTGGAGGAAGGACAATATCCTAGGAATCCTAACCCTACTCCATGAGTAATTCTTGGATTCACACCAATGAAGATATTTACGCCATATCTTGTGGTAAATTTTCCTGGTGACAGGCTTTCGTGCCTGTATTAAGGTATCAATTACTGACTTGGAGAAGCCACGCTTTGATAGGATCAAGCGTTCAATCTCCATGCAGTCAGTCTCAGAGAAAGTAGATTTGGATGATTGAAAGGAACTTGTCTCAGAGGCAGAGTCCATGGTGGAAAGGATGACATGTCCACTAGGTCTGCATACCAGGTCCTGTGTGGCCACGCAGGTGCTATCAATATCACCGATGCTCTCTCCTGTTTGATTTTGGCAATCAGACGAGGGAGCAGAGGAAACGGTGGAAACACATAAGCCAGGTTGAAGAACCAAGGCGCTGCTAGAGCATCTATCAGTGCCGCTTCTGGGTGCCTGGACCTGGATCCGTAACAAGGAAGCTTGGCGTTCTGGCGAGATGCCATGAGATCCAATTCTGGTTTGCCCCAATGGAGAACCCATTGAGCAAACACCTCCGGATGGAGTTCCCACTCCCCAGGATGAAAAGTCTGACGACTTAGAAAATCCGCCTCCCAGTTCTCTACACCTGGGATATGGATCGCTGACAGGTGGCAAGAGTGAGTCTCTGCCCAGCGAATTATCTTGGAGACTTCTGACATCGCTAGGGAACTCATGGTTCCCCCTTGATGGTTGATGTAAGCCACAGTCGTGATGTTGTCCGACTGAAATCTGATGAACCTCAGTGTTGCTAACTGAGGCCAAGCTAGAAGAGCATTGAATATTGCTCTTAACTCCAGAATATTTATTGGGAGGAGTTTCTCCTCCTGAGTCCATGAACCCTGAGCCATCAGGGAGTTCCAGACTGCACCCCAACCTAGAAGGCTGGCATCTGCTGTTACAATTGTCCAATCTGGTCTGCGGAAGGTCATACCCTTGGACAGATTGACCCGAGATAACCACCAGAGAAGAGAATCTCTGGTTTCCTGATCCAGATTTAGTAGAGGGGACAAATCTGTGTAATCCCCATTCCACTGACTGAGCATGCATAATTGCAGCGGTCTGAGATGCAGGCGTGCAAATGGCACTATGTCCATCGCCGCTACCATTAAGCCGATTACTTCCATGCACTGAGCCACCGTGGGGCGCGGAATGGAGTGAAGAACACGGCAAGCATTTAGAAGTTTTGATAACCTGGACTCCGTCAGGTAAATCTTCATTTCTACAGAATCTATTAGAGTCCCTAGGAAGGAAACCTTTGTGAGAGGAGATAGAGAACTCTTTTCTTCGTTCACTTTCCACCCATGCGACCTCAGGAATGCCAGAACTATCTCTGTATGAGATTTGGCAATTTGAAAGCTTGACGCCTGTATCAGGATGTCGTCCAGGTAAGGAGCCACCGCTATGCCTCGCGGTCTTAGGACCGCCAGAAGTGAGCCCAGAACCTTTGTAAAAATTATTGGGGCTGTAGCCAACCCGAATGGAAGAGCTACAAATTGGTAATGCTTGTCTAGAAAGGCAAACCTCAGGAACCTCATGTACTGACCCTCTTGGATCATGGGTAAAATGGTTCGAATAGTTTCCATCTTGAATGACGGAACTCTGAGGAATTTGTTTAGGATCTTTAGATCCAAAATTGGTCTGAAGGTTCCCTCTTTTTTGGGAACCACAAACAGATTTGAATAAAACCCCTGTCCTTGTTCCGTCCGCGGAACTGGATGGATCACTCCCATTACAAGGAGATCTTGTACGCAGCTTAGGAATGCCTCTTTCTTTATCTGGTTTGCAGATAATCTTGAAAGGTGAAATCTCCCTTGTGGAGGAGAAGCTTTGAAGTCCAGAAGATATCCCTGAGATATGATCTCCAACGCCCAGGGATCCTGAACATCTCTTGCCCACGCCTGGGCGAAGAGAGAGAGTCTGCCCCCTACTAGATCCGTTGTCGGATAGGGGGCCGCTCCTTCATGCTGTCTTAGAGGCAGCAGCAGGCTTACTGGCCTGCTTGCCCTTGTTCCAGGACTGGTTAGGTTTCTAGGCCTGCTTGGATTGAGCAAAAGTTCCCTCTTGTTTTGAAGCGGAGGAAGTTGATGCTGCACCTGCCTTGAAATTAGACTGTTTGGCCCTTGATTTGGCCCTGTCCTGAGGAAGGGTATGACCTATACCTCCAGTAATGTCAGCAATAATTTCTTTCAAACCAGGCCCGAATAAGGTCTGCCCCTTGAAAGGAATGTTGAGTAATTTAGACTTTGAAGTCACATCAGCTGACCAGGATTTGAGCCATAGCGCCCTACGCGCCTGGATGGCGAATCCGGAATTCTTAGCCGTTAGTTTAGTCAAATGAACAATGGCATCAGAAACAAATGAGTTAGCTAGCTTAAGTGTTCTAAGCTTGTCAATAATTTCAGTCAATGGAGCTGTATGGATGGCCTCTTCCAGGGCCTCAAACCAGAACGCTGCCGCAGCAGTGACAGGCGCAATGCATGCAAGGGGCTGTAAAATAAAACCTTGTTGAATAAACATTTTCTTAAGGTAACCCTCTAATTTTTTATCCATTGGATCTGAAAAAGCACAACTGTCCTCATCCGGGATAGTGGTACGCTTTGCTAATATAGAAACTGCTCCCTCCACCTTAGGGACTGTCTGCCATAAGTCCCGTGTAGTGGCATCTATTGGAAAAAAAATTCTAAATATAGGAGGTGGGGAAAAGGGCACACCGGGTCTATCCCACTCCTTACTAATAATTTCTGTAAGCCTTTTAGGTATTGGAAAAACATCAGTACTCACCGGCACTGCATAGTATTTATCCAGCCTACACAATTTCTCTGGCACTGCAATTGTGTCACAGTCATTCAGAGCAGCTAATACCTCCCCAAGCATTACACGGAGGTTCTCAAGCTTAAATTTAAAATTAGAAATCTCTGAATCAGGTCTCCCCGATTCAGAGACGTCACCCACAGACTGAAGCTCTCCGTCCTCAGGTTCTGCATATTGTGACGCAGTATCAGACATGGCTCTTATAGCATCTACGCGCTCTGTATCTCGTCTAACCCCAGAGCTATCGCGCTTGCCTCTCAATTCAGGCAATCTGGCTAATACCTCTGACAGGGTATTATTCATGACTGCAGCCATGTCCTGCAAAGTAATCGCTATGGACATCCCTGATGTACTTGGCGCCATATTAGCGTGCGTCCCTTGAGCGGGAGGCGAAGGGTCCGACACGTGGGGAGAGTTAGTCGGCATAACTTCCCCCTCGACAGACCCCTCTGGTGACAATTCTTTTATAGATAAAGACTGATCTTTACTGTTTAAGGTGAAATCAATACATTTAGTACACATTCTCCTATGGGGCTCCACCATGGCTTTTAAACATAATGAACAAGTATCCTCTGTTTCAGACATGTTTGTACAGACTATCAATGAGACTAGCAAGCTTGGAAAACACTTTAAACCAAGTTAACAAGCAATATAAAAAACGTTACTGTGCCTTTAAGAGAAGCAAATTTTGACAAAATTTGAAATAACAGTGAAAAAAAGGCAGTTACACTAACAAAAATTTTACAGTGTATGTAACAAGTTAGCAGAGCATTGCACCCACTTGCAAATGGATGATTAACCCCTTAATACCAAAAACGGAATAATAAATGACAAAAACGTTTTTAAACACAGTCACAACAACTGCCACAGGTCTACTGTGGTTGTTACGCTCCTCAAATACGACTTTTGAAGCCTTTTGAGCCCTTCAGAGATGTCCTGTATCATGCAGAAGGAAGCTGAGTGTCTCTGTCTGTAATTCTAGCTGCACAGAAAAGCGCTAAAATAGGCCCCTCCCACTCATATTACAACAGTGGAAAGCCTCAGGAAACTGTTTCTAGGCAAAAATCAAGCCAGCCATGTGGAAAAAACTAGGCCCCAATAAGTTTTGTCACCAAACATATATAAAAACGATTAACATGCCAGCAAACGTTTTATATTACATTTTTATAAGAGTATGTATCTCTGTTAATAAGCCTGATACCAGTCGCTATCACTGCATTTAAGGCTTAACTTACATTAATCCGGTATCAGCAGCATTTTTCTAGCAAATTCCATCCCTAGAAATATGTTAACTGCACATACCTTATTGCAGGAAAACCTGCACGCCATTCCCCCTCTGAAGTTACCTCACTCCTCAGAATATGTGAGAATGGCAGTGGATCTTAGTTACTTCTGCTAAGATCATAGAAATCACAGGCAGATTCTTCTTCTAATGCTGCCTGGGATAAAACAGTACACTCCGGTACCATTTAAAAATAACAAACTTTTGATTGAAGTTAAAAAACTAACTATAATACACCACTCTCTTCTTACTACGTCCATCTTTGAAGAGAATGACTGGGTATGGCAGTGAGGGGAGGAGCTATATAGCAGCTCTGCTGTGGGTGATCCTCTTGCAACTTCCTGTTGGGAAGGAGAATATCCCATAAGTAATGGATGATCCGTTGACTGGATACACTTAACAAGAGAAATGTATGGATTATTAGGACTATTATCTTAAATGAACTACAGGGAAGCAGGAAATTATAAACAAAGTTTAATTACCTGTTTTGAGGCCCCGAGAGCCATTCTAGGGAAATACAAGAAAAGACTAAGTCATGGCTCTACGGGTTGGACAGAGACTACTGAACTCTGTCAAGAGATATGCGGGGAAGAAAGAAATCATCCCTAACCGCACAGAGGTGGTGGGAGGGCAGAAGGTAGGCCGCAAATAGCATACCTTTCTATCGCTAATGTACATATCTAACAACTTTAGTATTCATCTTAAGTGGCTGCATCAAACCTGGGTTGAGGCTATGTTATATATAGTATGTTCAAACTACACTTGAAAACATGGAAAATTAGTGAAGCAACTTAACAGTATTTAAAGCTGAGTATAGGGAAGTAGTTAAAGGAGACTCACAGTTCTGAGAGGTGGGAGCAGAATGTATTAAATTAACTTACTATTTACAACTATTGGGGAAAAATCCCAGTTAGGTCTACTCATAGAAGAGAACAAGACCCTGCTAAACAGTACTGAGTCTAAATGGGTGCTGGGGGAACTGAATACATATAATTAGAATCCTCAACCATAAACATAAAATCAACACAGTCAAAACAAGGCTACCAAACCTAAGAACCGTTCCTGTAAAATCTTCATTTGTCTCGTACACAGGGAAGACATCAAGGGAGTTTTAGTCCACATCTAACTGTTGCTATGGTGCCACATCTTAAGGGAGATTAGGTGAAAACAGGCATATTTTGATATATAACCAGATGTAAACAAATTAAGCTGAGTGCATGCAGCAGTTATGAGTTAAAGTGTCCCCTCTACTCACTACTTCACCATGGTGTTAATAGCTAGCGCTGTGTTCAGTTAAGAAACCCAAAAAGTCCCTACTATAAATTGTTAAAGCCTATGACTTATTCTCGCTAGAGTCTCATATCAGGGTCATAAGGGGCCATCTGACCCTTTCAGGTGCTGCAGCCCTTAAATTACATAACTGGTAGCTTTAAAGTATATAAGCATTCAAAAGGTATTTGCGGAATATAGAACCCACTGCAGAAATTCCAAGATAAACGGACTCCAGCATATATTGCCTGTCAACGAGACATTACCCCAATAGATTTATGCTTGTCTGGTCTCTAAGCAGTACACACAAAAAATGGTAAAAAATATAATACATGTAGCAAAAGGTAGATCTCCCTTGTATTACCATAGGCTGTTAAGCAGGGGACATAACATAAAAAATAGAGAGTAGTTCTTTTACATGAGTCCATGAGTAATGTCCGCAAAAGCAGCCCTAATTGGATTAGTAGATATATATCTGAGAGGATCGGGTAGGTGAGTGTCCTGGACCCCAAGATTAAGTCCTCAACCATATAGGCATATATCCTAAGTACGTGAGGGAGGCCAGAGAGCAGGATCATATATCAGGCCCAAGGCCTTCATAGTGAGCCGCAACAAGTGACAATAAAAACAAGAGGTTATTTGGGGGCATAGCAGGATATACTTAGAAGGAGTGTCGTGTCCACAGCAGATCCCGTAGACACCAGCATATCCTCAAGAGCTCAGTCCCTCATTTAACCAATGCCAGTTTGAAGACCCTTGGAGACACAACACCATCGATAGCCCAGACAAATGCACAGCAGAGTGGCAGCACTGTAGATCTGGGGAATTGAGAGAAAAAGCCCTCCTGCCACGATAGCTTGCCTCTGAAGCCACCACCGCCCGTGCAGACTCAGCCACAAATTCTTCTCTGGTCAATTCAGGGACCGTAGCAACGGCTCCTCTCTGAGCTGCTTCCTCCTCTGACGGAAGACGGCGAGATGGAATCTCCTGGCTAACACCCACGGGTATGTAGGGTGCCTCCGCCGCAGGTTTGTAGGCCTCAGTATTATCTTCTCCCGCATCCCAGCGGGTAATGGCTAGAACAAGTTGGTCCATCCTGCTCAAAAGTTTATAGCTATATTCCTCAAACAGGGCTAGGATAGTCTTGCAGGCTTCTGCCATGATCCTACCACTTTGCAGCCAGGCCACAACAAGCTTCTCTAGCTGTGGTCTGCTATAGCGCTCCCGGGTCCTCCCCAAATCTCAGTAGCTTCTATTTTGAGTAAAGAGCCAGAGAGCAGAGTAAAAAGAAACTTCTTTATGTAAGCTAGAGTCCGGAGTGTGCTCTGTCCCTCTAAGCCTTTGTAAGTAGTGTAGCTCTCACCTCCGGTTCCAACATAGGCCGCAGCAGCGGTCTTTCCTAAAGAGGCTCTGGAAGTGCTTGCACCCGATGTCTTTGGTTCGGCTCCGAAGCATAGGACAGATTAGATATCGATTGAGCCTGTGCCCTGCTGTGGTCTGCTGATAAATATTGTTGCTTGCTGGCAGTAATATTAGGTTTGAGAGGGTTTTATTAGTTTTTTAAGCAGGAGCTCTGACTAGGCACAGCTTCTCTCTATGATGGCTAGCTCTGCCCCAACTCCTCCCATTTTTAACCTATTGGGTACCTACATACTTATACTATTAACATGAATGAAATATATACCTAGCATGTATAAACATATGTATGAACAAATGGAAACTATTAATCACTGCTAACAGGACAATTTTTAATTCATGATGTGCATCAAGATGATTAATAGAAACCTGTCACTGAGTTACAGGAAGAGATGGAATAGGGACAGGTACAAATACTGGAGGAAGACGGTACCCTTACCGCCAAACCAGAGACAGGGACTTCAGCAGGAGTTCAGAGAGACAGCAGAATTACAGACCAAGGGGCCGGAGGGGCAGAAAGCCCTATTAGATGCACCCCCTTCTGCTGAGAGTCTGCAAGTGATTAACCTATCTTCATTTTGGCTCAATAATTGTCATCTTAGTGTTTTGAAATGTGGCTTGTCCTTCTGTCCATCTAATGGAATTGATAAGTTCACTTTTCTAAAAGATCTTCATAGATTTGCGAGAAAAGTAGTACTTTCTCAAATGTTTAAAAACAAAACCAAAAATATGATTGATGATTTAAGTTTGACTGCTGAGGACAGGCTAGCACTACAAGATTTAAACGAATTATATCAAGAGTCCACTTCTGGCGTCAGAGATGGATTTACCATTTAAACTATCCTCTCATTTGAAGAAAAGGT
Source organism: Bombina bombina (assembly GCF_027579735.1). Classification (NCBI taxonomy): domain Eukaryota; kingdom Metazoa; phylum Chordata; class Amphibia; order Anura; family Bombinatoridae; genus Bombina; species Bombina bombina. Next base: position 96,173,812 of record NC_069505.1, on the reverse strand, counting down.
CCACGTTTATGCCTCAATTGTCATTTTCCCCTCCAGTGAACCTATTTGTAAAACTGGTGGAGAGGGATATCCAAGAATTGCCACTAAACGGTGTTGTTAATGACAATTTGACTAAAAAAGAATGAAAAGCTCTGAAAGAGCTTAAAGAGGCCCCCAACGTCGTGTTTAAATCGGCGGATAAGGGGGGGAACGTTGTTCTGTGGGATGAAACTTTATATTGTAGGGAAGTAATGAGGCAACTCTCGGATAAAAGCCAATATTCAAGGCTTGGCTTCAATCCTATACCTACCCTACAATCTAAATTATTTACTATCCTGAATGATGCCAGAAATGATGGGACTATTACTAATACGGAATTTGGTTATTTGATGGTGGACAATCCAGTCATGCCTATCTTTTACTCTATACCAAAGATTCACAAGAACCTAAAAAATCCGCCTGGACGTCCCATCATTTCTGGCATTGGGAGTCTGGTTGAACATATGGGTGATTTAATTGATCACGCCTTGCGCCCTTTTTTGGTGACTTTACTGTCATTTGTCCTGGACACAACCGATTTCTTGAAGAAAATCAATGAAATGCCGGTTGTAAAGGAATCACTACTAGTCACAATGGACGTATAAGGACTTTATTCCAGTATCCCACACGATACTGGTATTAAGGTTTGCGAAAGTTTTCTGTCGAGCAGAGGTACTAAGTTTTCTAAGTATTCTGAACTTGTTATTGATCTTTTAAGATTTATTTTGAATAACAATGTATTCATGTTTTTAACAGAATCTATAAGCAATTGAGGGGAACCGCCATGGGGGCAATGGATACAGTTTACCAAAATGATTTGTTTATTAAACATGTAAACTTTTGGCTGAGATATGTGGATGATGTTTTCCTCATTTGGGAGGGAGATCATGTAGAACTGTTGAAATTTGTTAGCAGTTTAAACCATAATGATTTGAATATACGGCTTACTATGCAGTATAGCAAGTCAGAGATTGACTTTCTAGATATTAAGGTTAAAAATGTTAACAATATTCTTGTTACTGAAAACTATAGGAAGGCTACTGCCACCAATAGTTTGTTGCTTGCTAGCAGCCACTATCCTCAACATCTCATCAGAGGAATTCCAAAATGACAATTCCTTCGATTATGACGCAATTGTTCGTCTAAAGAGAAGTTTGACAAACATGCAAGAATGATGCAAGACAGATTTCTGGAGCGAGGCTATTCACGGCGTAAAATTAAGAAAGCAATGGCTTACGCAAGAAAAACTGAAAGGGATGACCTTCTGTTTAAGAAGACTAAATAATCAGTGATACGTCTAACTTTGACGTTTAATTGTCATTGGCAAACCATTAGGTCAGTTCTTCAGAAACATTGGCCAATTCTATTAAGTGATGGTAATATTGCTGAGGAAGTTGGGATTTATCCCAGCTTGGCAGCAAAAAGAGCAAAAAACTTAAAAGATAATCTGGTCACTAGCCAATTAAAACCGACAGAAAAAGAAGGAACCTGGCTTAAGAAGCACATACCTAATGGTAACTTTCCCTGTGGAAAGTGTGTAACATGTGAGTACATGAAAAGAACTAAGACCTTTTCTGGCAATAGTAAGAAATCTTTTCATATAAACCACTTCTTTAATTGCAATACCGAAGGGGTTGTATATCTCCTGCAATGTTCATGCCCGGCATTTTAAGTGGGCAAAACTAAAAGGATCTTCAAAGATCGTATCAAAGAACATCGGGATGATATAAAAGGTAAAATCCAAACTAGCAGCATTGCTAGACATTACCAAGCAAAACACAATAGCAATCCTGGTTGCTTACGTTTCACAGGTATTGACAAAGGTATTCTGCATGGAAGAGGGGGGACAACGACAAGTGTCTGCTCCAAAAAGAGTGTAAGTGGATCTTCACTCTCAACACACTTTCACCAGCAGGTCTTAATGAAAAGTTGGACATGGCTTGCTTCATCTAAAAACCTCTTTTATTTTATTTTAGTTTAAACTAAGTTATATGAAGTTTTTTATTTTTATTCTTACTTTTTTTCTTTACATTTTTTTTTCTAGCTTTATAGGATGTCATGGTTTCTCTGACACCATAGTTGCAATTCACTATTGGCTAGATTTGGAGTTTTGTCGGTAACGACCCGAAAAACTAACGCCGGCTTTTTTCTGGCCGCACCATAAAAATAACTCTGGTATTGAGAGTCCACATAAAGGCTGCGTTAGGCTCCAAAAAAGGAGCGTAGAGCATTTTTAACGCAGCTTGAACTCTCGATACCAGAGTTGCTTACGGACGCGGCCAGCCTCAAAAACATGCTCGTGCACGATTCTCCCATAGGAAACAATGGGGCTGTTTGAGCTGAAAAAAAAACCCAAACACCTGCAAAAAAGCCGCGTTCAGCTCCTAACGCAGCCCCATTGTTTGCTATGCGGTAACCCTTCCTACGTCTGCACTTAACACTCTAACATGTACCCCGAGTCTAAACACCCCTAACCTTACACTTATTAACCCCTAATCTGCCGCCCCCGCTATCGCTGACCCCTGCATATTATTATTAACCCCTAATCTGCCGCTCCGTAAACCGCCGCTACTTACATTATCCCTATGTACCCCTAATCTGCTGCCCTAACATCGCCGACCCCTATATTATATTTATTAACCCCTAATCTGCCCCCCACAACGTCGCCTCCACCTGCCTACACTTATTAACCCCTAATCTGCCGACCGGACCTGGGCGCTACTATAATAAAGTTATTAACCCCTAATCCGCCTCACTAACCCTATCATAAATAGTATTAACCCCTAATCTGCCCTCCCTAACATCGCCGACACCTAACTTCAAACATTAACCCCTAATCTGCCGACTGGAGCTCACCGCTATTCTAATAAATGTATTAACCCCTAAAGCTAAGTCTAACCCTAACACTAACACCCCCCTAAGTTAAATATAATTTAAAATGAATTAACTCTTATTAAATAAATTATTCATATTTAAAGCTAAATACTTACCTGTAAAATAAATCCTAATATAGCTACAATATAAATTATAATTATATTATAGCTATTTTAGGATTTATATTTATTTTACAGGTAACTTTGTATTTATTTTAACCAGGTACAATAGATATTAAATAGTTAAGAACTATTTAATAGCTAAAATAGTTAAAATAATTAAAAAATTACCTGTAAAATAAATCCTAACCTAAGTTACAATTAAACCTAACACTACACTATCAATAAATTAATTAAATAAACTACATACAATTACCTACAATTAACCTAACACTACACTATCAATAAATTAATTAAATACAATTCCTACAAATAAATACAATTAAATAAACTAGCTAAAGTACAAAAAATAAAAAAGAGCTAAGTTACAAAAAATAAAACAATATTTACAAACATAAGAAAAATATTACAACAATTTTAAACTAATTACACCTACTCTAAGCCCCCTAATAAAATAACAAAGCCCCCCAAAATAAAAAAAAATGCCCTACCCTATTCTAAATTACTAAAGTTCAAAGCTCTTTTACCTTACCAGCCCTGAACAGGGCCCTTTGCGGGGCATGCCCCAAGAAATACAGCTCTTTTGCCTGTAAAAAAAAACATACAATACCCAAGCCCCCCAACATTACAACCCACCACCCACCTACCCCTAATCTAACCCAAACCCCCCTTAAATAAACCTAACACTAAGCCCCTGAAGATCTTCCTACCTTATCTTCACCATACCAGGTTCACCGATCCGTCCTGAAGAGCTCCTCCAATGTCCTGATCCAAGCCCAAGCGGGGGGCTGAAGAGGTCCATGATCCGGCTGAAGTCTTCATCCAAGCGGGGCAGAAGAGGTCTTCCATCCGATTGAAGTCTTCATCCAAGCGGCATCCATCGGGAGCGAAGCGGCAGCATCCTGAAGACCTCCACCGCGGAACATCCATCCTGGCCGACGACTGAACGACGAATGACGGTTCCTTTAAATGACGTCATCCAAGATGGCATCCCTCGAATTCCGATTGGCTGATAGGATTCTATCAGCCAATCGGAATGAAGGTAGGAATATTCTGATTGGCTGATGGAATCAGCCAATCAGAATCAAGTTCAATCCGATTGGCTGATCCAATCAGCCAATCAGATTGAGCTTGCATTCTATTGGCTGTTCCGATCAGCCAATAGAATGCAAGCTCAATCTGATAACCTGGTTAAAATAAATACAAAGTTACCTGTAAAATAAATATAAATCCTAAAATAAATCCTAAAATAGCTATAATATAATTATAATTTATATTGTAGCTATATTAGGATTTATTTTACAGGTAAGTATTTAGCTTTAAATAGGAATAATTTATTTAATAAGAGTTAATTAATTTCGTTAGATTAAAATTATATTTAATTTAGGGGGGTGTTAGTGTTAGGGCTAGACTTAGCTTTAGGGGTTAATACATTTATTAGAATAGCGGTGAGCTCCGGTCGGCAGATTAGGGGTTAATAATTGAAGTTAGGTGTCGGCGATGTTAGGGAGGGCAGATTAGGGGTTAATACTATTTATTATAGGGTTAGTGAGGCGGATTAGGGGCTAATAACTTTATTATAGTAGCGGTGCGGTCCGCTCGGCAGATTAGGGGTTAATAAGTGTAGGCAGGTGGAGGCGACGTTGAGGGGGGCAGATTAGGGGTTAATAAATATAATATAGGGGTCGGCGGTGTTAGGGGCAGCAGATTAGGGGTACATAAGGATAACGTAGGTGGCGGCGCTTTGCGGTCGGCAGATTATGGGTTAATAAGTGTAGGCAGGTGGAGGCGACGTTGTGGGGGGCAGGTTAGGGGTTAATAAATATAATACAGGGGTCGGCGGTGTTAGGGGCAGCAGATTAGGGGTACATAAGGATAACGTAGGTGGCGGTCGGCAGATTAGGGGTTAAAAAAAATTATTCGAGTGTCGGCGATGTGGGGGGACCTCGGTTTAGGGGTACATAGGTAGTTTATGGGTGTTAGTGTACTTTAGAGCACAGTAGTTAAGAGCTTTATAAACCGGCGTTAGCCCAGAAAGCTCTTAATTACTGACTTTTTTCCTGCGGCTGGAGTTTTGTCGTTAGATGTCTAACGCTCACTTCAGAAACGACTCTAAATACCGGAGTTAGAAAGATCCCATTGAAAAGATAGGATACGCAATTTACGTAAGGGGATCTGCGGTATGGAAAAGTCGCGGATGAAAAGTGAGCGTTAGACCCTATTTTGAGTGACCCCAAATACCGGCGGTAGCCTAAAACCAGCGTTAGGAACCTCTAACGCTGGTTTTCACGGCTAACGCCAAACTCCAAATCTAGGTCTATGAAATTATAAATAAAAAGATATTCATTTTTTTGTGTAACTCAGTGACTGGTTTCTTTTAATCAGCTTGATGCACGTCATGAATTAAAAATTGTCCTGTTAGCCGTGATTAATAGTTTCCATTTGTTCATACATATGTTTATTCATGCTAGGTATATATTTCATTCATGTTAATAGTATAAGTATGTAGATACCCAATAGGTTAAAAATGGGAGGAGTTTGTTGTGGTTATAACCCCTCCCTGCAGGGCTATGATCCATCCGCCCTGAGGAAGCCCTGTCTATCATTTGGCATTGTGGGTGAAACAATCAGGATCGTAGGCATTGGATCTCTGATGTACATGTGACCAACCCGGAAGTGAGCACGCTGCTAGACCACGCCACAGTACTCTGGCGTGCACAACACAATTTTGTACAGCAATCTTCTATTTGAGTACAATAACAAGGCTCTTACTCCTATGAGCAATCAAGTGTTCCTGCAGCAACCAGCGGATGTTTACAGCGGACGCTTTCTTTTTCAGATAAGTGTACTAACATTGAGACATATTGGAATGTAACTGAACTCTTCTGCAAATCCGCAGTATGTGGAGGGTCAGCCCGGTCTGACTCTGTTTGCTTGTCACGCTGGCTTACCGTTTTTGAAAGTTGTCTGCAGTCTTGTCATTATTCATGCTATCTGCTTTGCAATTTGTTTGCAGCTTTGCCATTATTCATCACACTTGCCTGCTTATTGATGTCTGCAATTTTTCTTCTAAAGGCAATACCGCCATATGTGGAGGGTCAACCTGGAATGACTCTGATTGCATCTTTAGCACCATTCAATATTAACATTCTGCTTCATTGCTAACAACTTCATTGCTAATAACCTCATTTGTTTATTTGCATGTACTATTCTGTGATTGCTGGCACTACATTTGTACTTAATTTTCTTGCATTCAGAGCACCTTGTATTACTTAGATCCCTATTACTTTCCCTGTCCGGTAGTGATCCCTTGCATTTTCTTGGGTACCGTGTACAGCCTGGGTGTAGTAATATATAAGGTAGCTTTGAATGGCATACATGTTATTTTGCATCTTAAGATGTGCACATCTCCAGGGTACAGTATTGTCTCATGTACTTGAGCTAATTGTGATGTTATGACAATATACACCTATGCAGCTGTTTGTTATTTTTTCTGATATGATAACATACATTTATGTAGCTAATTGCTATTTTGGGAACTTAGGTATTTCATTATTAAACAAAACATTTTTTTTTTTTGCTTATTGTGAATATACTGGTCAGAGACTTATTTTTTTTAATTTAGAGCTAAATTGATTACACGATTTCAATTTTAGAAGAGTGCTTGATTCCCTATCTGTTTAGGTTCTTTTCTTATAGTTTGTTGGAAATATATATATATATATATATATATATATATATATATATATATATATATATATATATATATATATATATATATATATATATATATATTAGAATAAATATTCTCCTAACCACTGAATGTAATCTGGGGAACAGACTCTGAATAGTGTGTCTCTCATAGGATGTACAAGTTACCATTGAGATGCTAATTTTACACATCAAAGGACATAGCAGTTAAGCCACCTAAAAGGGTTAGTAATTAGATCTTTTTAATAGCAGGTCAGCATTCCAGCAGAGGCGGTAATATAGTTAAATTTAGTTTTCCTAACCACTGCTCAGTATTCTTTATTTTAAATCTGGGGAACAGACTTAGAATAGTGTGTCTCTCACAGCATAGTTTGCCAGACTATTTTACCTGCCTGGGCAATGAAACACCAGACTAAACAGAAGTTAAACAGAACAAAATTAAAAAATTAAATATTGTTCTCTTTTAAAAGGTGTAAACCATTAATAATATTAACCTAAATAAAATAAATGAACAAAGCAAAGCAAGGAAGCCTTTTACTGATATTTCCCTAAAACAATTAGCTAAAGCAATGGAAGCATACAGTGTTAAATTGAGGAAAAACTATAATAATATTTTAAATTTTGATTGTTTAGAGGAAGAGGGAACCAGATTAATCTTAATGTACATTTTCTTTTATCATCAAATTTGCGTTTTTTTTTCTCTTGGTATTCTTAGTTTAAACTAAACATAGGTAGGCTCATATACTAATTTCTAAGCCTCTGAGGGCTGCCTCTTATCACAGGCTTTTTAACAACACAAAGAGACTAAAAGTATACATGGGCCATATAGATAACACTGTTTACAGGCACAGGGAGTTATTTAAGATTTAGCCCAAAACAATGCTAACTGCAAGACAATAGATAATAAACAGTCACAGTCATGTGATCAGGGGGCTGGAAGAATGTTCTTAGATACAAGGTACATTCTTCAGTGATAAAAAGTGTATTAATATAACAGTGTTGGTTGTGCAAAACTGGGGAATGGGTAATAAAGGGATTATCTATCTTTTAAAACAATAACAAGTCTATAGTAGACTGTCCCTTTAAGGCAAATAAATGTATTAAGGCTTAAAACCCCATAAACTAGTTTGTAAGCAAATTGCACATTTATTTGGTTTCAGGTAAGTACAGGAAGTTTCTATAGAACTTTTTGAAATGCTAATTTCAACTGTAGTTTTGGTTCCAGGATCTGCTCCAAACACAGGAAATGCAAATTTTTAACTTTGTTACCCAAACAAAGGTTACACCTTTTTGTATTCCATACAAACTTAATTAAAATCTGAACTATCTGCTTACAAACAAAGAAATGGAAGAAGAGGGAGGGAAAAACAAATTATGCTTTAAACTGCTTATGGCTTAGCATATTCCCAAAGTTTAACTGTAATTTCTTAACTTTAAATTCTACACAATTTCCCATACAATCTGAAACATTTGCTCACAAAAGTGAACATTCAAACAAAACCAAATTTGAATTGTATTAGACTATAAATTTAAAGTTCAAATCCCATGCAAATAAATGCAAACACAAATTCCAGAACAATTCCGAATAAAATGTATGTATAGGGCAAGCTACAGCTCTGGGTGTAACACATTCACAGAAATGAATCCTTTGAAAAAGAAAATTACTATCTTTATAAAATGAACATTATATTTCATTTATAAAGGAGCAGAAGTCAATCACTTTAACCTTACTATGGCAGCTATTAAATAGTACTGTAAAGCTTTTGTTTGTAAAAACATTTAGATGGGACCAACACAACACATGTCTCTAAAATTCATTAGATTTTTACAGAAAACAAAAATTCTAAACTATTTTCCAAACCATGCATTTTCTTCAGAAAACATTTTTTAAAAAAAAAATAATAATAATAATATATATATATATATATATATATATATATATATATATATATATATATATATATATATATATATATATATATATATATATCCTGCAATATTCTGAAATAAATCAACATTCATTTGATTCCTGCAAAACTAGTTGGCATAGGGATTTGTCTACAACTTTGTGGTTGCCAAAATGTGGTTGTTTATTAATTTAAAATATCTTTACTTTATACTAAATATAATTCTAATTTAGTCATCTCTATGGTAATACCACTAAACCAATACAAATAAGTTGGGAAATAAACTCTATGAGAGGGTCTCCATTTTTTCCCAAACAGTTTATTTGGAATCAATATATGTTAATAATAGATAATAAGAGAAATATTTACAGGTATATATATATATATATATATATATATATATATATATATATATATATATATATATATATATATATATACACATCTATTTTACAACACAGTCCACCTTTAAGACAGGGCAACTTTACTACAATAACCCCAATTTGTCCAATAATGCTAAAATAATCATAGGAATATACTTAGCCACATTTTCCAAAGTGTCCACCATCAGCCATCTTTCCAGGATAAGTAAGATAAGAAAAAGAGACAGAGGTTCTGGTGTTACAATATTTTATACCCCAATTCAAAAGGGAGTGGCCTATCAAATGCCACTCAAAGGCCATTGGGAGTGTCGCACCTAGACAGACACTAGACAAAAGAACTACTTGAATATTCAACTTTAAAACCAGCTATGTGAATTGCCAGGTATAAAATCTGTGAGCTATATTCCAATATTCCTGTGATAAAATGTCACCACACTCAGTTCTAGAATGTTTATAGGAAGAACAGACTCTGACTGAGTCCAAACTCCCTGAGCCTTTTGGGAGCCCCATACTGCTCCCCACCCCAAAAGGCTGGCGTCTGTTGTCACAATCACCCAAGATGGTCTGTGAAAGCAGGTTCCCTGGGAGAGATGATCCAGAGACAACCACCATTGGAGAGAGTCCCTTGTCTCCTGCTCCAGAGTTATTCGAGGAGACAAGTCTGCATAATCTAACTTTCATTGCCTGAGCATGCTTAACTGCAAAGTTCTGAGATGGAAATGAGTGACTGGGATGATGTCCGTTGCCGCCACCATCAGCCCGATTAATTCCATACACTAAGCCACTGACAGCCAAGGAGTGCACTGAAGGACTAGACAAGTATCGATAGTCTTTGATTTCCTGACTTCTGTCAGAAAAATCTTCATGGACAAGGAGTCTATTATGGTTCCCAAGAAAGTGACTCTTGTGTCTGGAACTAGGGAACTCTTTCCCAAATTTACCTTCCACCCGTGAGCTCTCAGGAAAGATAACACTATGTCGGTGTGGGATCTTGCTTGCTGAAAAGATGGTGCCTGGACTAGAATGTCGTCCAGATAAGGCGCCACCCCAATGCCCCTTGAGCGAAGGATCACCAACAGAGACCCCAGAACCTTTGTGAAAATTCTGGGAGCCGGTACCAGGCCGAAAGGAAGAGCAACGAATTGGAAGTGTTTGTCTAGGAAGGCAAACCTTAGGAACATGTGATGGTCCCTGTGAATAGGGACATGTAGGTACGCATCCTTTAAATCCACAGTTGTCATGAATTGACCCTCATGGATTAAAGGAAGAATAGAATGAATAGTTTCCATCTTGAAGGAAGGAATCCTGAGAAATTTGTTTAAACTCCTTAGGTCTAAAATTGGTCTGAAGGTTCCCTCTTTTTTGGGAACCACAAACAGAATGGAATAAAAACCCTGTCCCTGTACTGGAACAATCACTCCCAAAGCAGAGAGGTCTTTTACACAATGTAAGAACACCTCTCCTTTTATCTGGTCTGCAGATAATCTTGAAAGCAGAAACCTGCCTCTGGAAGGAAAACTTTTGAACTCCAATTTGTATCCCTGAGAGACTATTTCTATCGCCCAGGGATCCTGAACATCCCGAACCCAAGCCTGAACGAAGAAGGAAAGTCTGCACCCTACCAGATCCGGTCCCGTATCGGGGGCATGCCCTTCATGCTGTTTTGGATTAAGTAGCTGGCTTCTTGGATTGTTTACCCTTGTTCCAAGACTGGTTGGGTCTCCAAGTAGGCTTAGATTGTTCCTGCTTTAAGGAGGAAGAGGAAGAATTTCCTTTGAAATTTCAAAAGGAACGAAAATTACTCTGTCGTCTCTTTTGTTTGTTTCTCTTATCCTGAGGGAGTAGATGACCCTTACCTCCCGTGATATCAGAAATAATTTCTGACAGGTCAGGTCCAAACAGGGTTTTCCCCTTGTAAGGAATCGCTAAAAGCTTAGACTTAGATGACACGTCCGCAGACCAAGCTTTTAACTAGACATGTGCATGGCGAAAAAATTCGGTTCGGTTCGGATTGATTCAGAATTTTTCGAAGTTCGGTTTCGGATCGATTAGAATTCGGAAAATTCTGAATCGCTTTGTTTCGGATTCGTTTCGGATTCATTCGGATTCAAAGAAATTCGGCTGGATTCGGTTCGATTCGATTCGGTTCGTAAATTCGGCATTTCGGTAAGTGTTAGGTGGGATAAGACTAGTATTATACTGTATATTAGGTGTTAACCAAACATACTGTACAATACTAGTGTAATCCCAATGCCATCCAAATTTACAAATCGATTCGGTTCAATTCGGAAAATTCGGCAGAATTTTAATTCGGAAATTCGATTCGATCCGAATCGCCGAATTTGCCAAATTTTCAGAATTTCCGAATCGAACCGAACCGAATCGCACATGTCTACTTTTAACCATAAGGCTCTGCGGGCTAGGACAGGGAAACCCGAACTCTTAGCTGCCAGTTTAATAATCTAAAGTGTCCATAATAAAAGCATTAACTAGCTTCAGAGCCTTTATCCTGTCTTGGATCTCCTCCAAGGAAGTCTCAGTCCTGAGAGACTCAGACAGAGCATCAAACCAATATGCTGCCACACTAGTGATGGTAGCAATGCATGCAGCAGGCTCTAATAGCAGACCCTGGTGAACATAAAGATTTTTAAACAAACCCTCTAACTTCTTGTCCATAGGATCTTTGAAAGCACAACTATCGTCTATGGGAATAATAGTTCTCTTGGCTAAGGTGGAAACCGCCCCCTCCACCTTAGGAACTGTTTGCCAAGACTCCTTGAAAGTCAGCTATGGGAAACATCTTCTTAAAAATAGGGGAGGGAGAAAAGGGAATGCCTGGTCTCTCCCACTCCTTAGTAACGATCTCCGAAGCTCACTTTGGAACCGGAATTACGTCTGTGTAAGAAGGAACTTCAAAATATCTGTCTAATTTACTAGACTTCACAGGGGCAACCACAACCGTGGAGTCACAGTCTAAAGTAACCAAAACCTCCCTGAGTAACAGGCGGAGGTGTTCTAGTTTAAACCTAAAAGTTACAACCTCCGAATCCGTCAGAGGCAATGAACTTTCTGAGTTCAGATGGAACCTCAATACCCTCCTCCTCAGGTCCTTGGGAGGGTACTTCCGAGATTGCCACCATTGCACCAGAAACCTCACTTTCTGCATGTTTGGCTTTCCTCTTACGTTTGCCTTGTAGCATTGGGAAAGTAGACAACGCATCAGAAATTGTAGAAGACATGAGAGAGGCTATGTTTTTTAAAGTAACTCCAGCGGGCGCTAGAGCAGAGGTGCGGGGCACTGCTTGTGTGAATGGTACACTTTGGGACGTTTGGGGAGAAAGTTGCGCATAACTTGACCCCCGTCAGAAGACCCTGGGGCAACATCAGCCTTAGAAAAATTTTGCTCAGAAAAAATATGATCCCTAAAACTTAAAGTCCTCTGAATACATGTGGGATAGAAAGGGATTGGTGGTTCCACATTAGCTTCCAGACACAAGCAGCAAGAAACATCCTGCAAGGCCCCTTGGTCCATGTTTGTTCACAATTGGTCTTTTTATGCAAGAAAAACAATATGTCAAAAAAACGTTACTGTCTCTTTAAATTCAAAGAGAACTATTTTACTGTGCCGTTTTAAACGATAATTATCAGTCATAAATTATCTTAATTTATGACTGATAATAACAAAGCTAGAGAGTTGAAATAGTGCAAACACCATGCGGTCCAGATCGCTGCAGCGTCACAGAAAAGTCTCCCTAACCGATGTTAGAAATTCATGCTCAATTTCACAGACCATGCCCTTCTACACCGCCTCTCAGGAAATGTTCTCTTTACTGCCTGACTTCCAGACTGATGAGCAGAGTGAAATGGCGTGAGTCGGAAGCTCTGCCCATCGTGGGCGTGTACAACAAAATGAAAGTTTTAACATCTTTGTATTTTTGAAAAAGACCTGTTATAAGTGAACAACCACCAGCAAAAAGGTCCCCAGCCGCAGAATGCACCTAACGCTGTCGCTTATATCTCCTAACCAGGAGAGTCATTTGTGTCCCATAATAAGTGTCCTCTTTATTATAACACTTTATTCTGAGTATAAAAAATGGTGTGCTAGCTCTTTCCTGGGTCCCCCCAGAAATAAAAAAGTAGCACTTACCTTAACTTCTGACAGCTAGGCAGCTCACAGGCTTAAGAGGTCCTCTCCCTCCCATCGACCTGTGGAAAAAAGGCATGCAGAGTAAAGTTTTTACCTCAGACTAAGGCATACAGGGCAGCAATACATGGGAGGCGTAGTGAGAATTATGTCCCACAAGTTCCCATTGCTCTAAAGCCACCGAAGCCCTACTGAAAAGACTGATATGGACTACGGCTACACCCTACAAAGCAGCACAATCTTGTACTACTTTAAAAATAATAAACTCTTGATTGAATAATCTAATCTAACACCTCACTTTACCTCTTCCTATCACTAACGTAGGCAAAGAGAATGACTGGAGTGGAAGGGAAGGAGCAATTTAACAGTTCTGCTGTGGTGCTCTTTGACTCCTCCTGCTGACCAGGAGGTGAATATCCCAGTAGTAATTAAGATGATCCGTGGACTCATCGTGTCTTAGAAAAGAAAACAAACCTGTCATAACAAAAGAAACAGGAAAACAAACCTGTCATAATAAATATCACCTCAATAGGAGAAAATAACAGTATTTCTAGAAATTAAAAATAGAAATAACAATATAAATAAATGTAATAAAAACACAAACAAAATTAATTTGAGACATGAAAACATGTCACAGACATAAATAATATTGTATTCCTTTCATAAAATATAGAAATAATATATTAGTGTCCTAAAGACACTAGGGCCTATATTTTGAGTTTGGCGGTAGCCGTGAAAACCAGCGTTAGAGGCTCCTAACGCTGGTTTTAGGCTACCGCCGGTATTTGGAGTCATTCAAAAAAGGGTCTAACGCTCACTTTTCAGCCGCGACTTTTCCATACCGCAGATCCCCTTACGTAAATTGCGTATCCTATCTTTTCAATGGGATCTTTCTAACTCCGGTATTTAGAGTCGTGTCTGAAGTGAGCGTTAGAATTCTAACGACAAAACTCCAGCCGCAGAAAAAAGTCAGTAGTAAGAGCTTTCTGGGCTAACGCCGGTTTATAAAGCTCTTAACTACTGTGCTCTAAAGTACACTAACACCCATAAACTACCTATGTACCCTTAAACCGAGGTCCCCCCACATCGCCGCCACTCGATTCAATTTTTTTAACCCCTAATCTGCCGACCGCCACCTACGTTATACTTATGTACCCCTAATCTGCTGCCCCTAACACCGCCGACCCCTATATTATATTTATTAACCCCTAACCTGCCCCCCACAACGTCGTCGCCAGCTACTTACAATAATTAACCCCTAATCTGCCGACCGCCACCTACGTTATACTTATGTACCCCTAATCTGCTGCCCCTAACACCGCTGACCCCTATATTATATTTATTAACCCCTAACATGCCCCCCACAACGTCGCAGCCAGCTACCTACAATAATTAACCCCTAATCTGCCGACCGCAAAGAGCCGCCACCTACATTATAGCTATGTACCCCTAATCTGCTGCCCCTAACACCGCCGACCCCTATATTATATTTATTACCCCCTAATCTGCCCCCCTCAACGTCACCTCCACCTGCCTACACTTATTAACCCCTAATCTGCCGAGCGGACCGCACCGCTACTATAATAAAGTTATTAACCCCTAATCCGCCTCACTAACCCTATAATAAATAGTATTAACCCCTAATGTGCCCTCCCTAACATCACCGACACCTAACTTCAATTATTAACCCCTAATCTGCCGACTGGAGCTCACCGCTATTCTAATAAATGTATTAACCCCTAAAGCTAAATCTAACCCTAACACTAACACCCCCCTAAATTAAATATAATTTTAATCTAACGAAATTAATTAACTCTTCTTAAATAAATTATTCCTATTTAAAGCTAAATACTTACCTGTAAAATAAATCCTAATATAGCTACAATATAAATTATAATTATATTATAGCTATTTTAGGATTAATATTTATTTTACAGGTAACTTTGTATTTATTTTAACCAGGTACAATAGCTATTAAATAGTTAAGAACTATTTAATAGCTAAAATAGTTAAAATAATTACAAATTTACCTGTAAAATAAATCCTAACCTAAGTTACAATTAAACCTAACACTACACTATCAATAAATTAATTAAATAAAATACCTATAATTATCTACAAGTAAACCTAACACTACACTATCAATAAATAAATTAAATACAATTCCTACAAATAAATACAATGAAATAAACTAACTAAAGTACAAAAAATAAAAAAGAACTAAGTTACAAAAAATAAAAAAATATTTACAAACATTAGAAAAATATTACAACAATTTTAAACTAATTACACCTACTCTAAGCCCCCTAATAAAATAACAAAGCCCCCCAAAATAAAAAAATGCCCTACCCTATTCTAAATTACTAAAGTTCAAAGCTCTTTTACCTTACCAGCCCTGAACAGGGCCCTTTGCGGGGCATGCCCCAAGAAGTTCAGCTCTTTTTCCTGTAAATAAAAACCATACAATACCCCCCCCCCACATTATAACCCACCACCCACATACCCCTAATCTAACCCAAACCCCCCTTAAATAAACCTAACACTAAGCCCCTGAAGATCTTCCTACCTTATCTTCACCTCACCGGGTATCACCGATCGGTCCTGGCTCCAAAATCTTCATCTAAGCCCAAGCGGGGGCTAGACATCCATCATCCGACAGCTGAAGAAGTCCAGAAGAGGCTCCAAAGTCTTCATCCTATCCGGGAAGAAGAGTAGATCTGGACCGGCAACCATCATCTTCCAAGCGGCATCTTCTATCTTCATCCGATGAGGACCGGCTCCATCTTGAAGACCTCCATCGCGGATCCATCCTTCTTCTCCGACGACTAGACGACGAATGACGGTTCCTTTAAATGACGTCATCCAAGATGGCGTCCCTCGAATTCCGATTGGCTGATAGGATTCTATCAGCCAATCGGAATGAAGGTAGGAATATTCTGATTGGCTGATGGAATCAGCCAATCAGAATCAAGTTCAATCCGATTGGCTGATCCAATCAGCCAATCAGATTGAGCTCGCATTCTATTGGCTGATCGGAACAGCCAATAGAATGCGAGCTCAATCTGATTGGCTGATTGGATCAGCCAATCGGATTGAACTTGATTCTGATTGGCTGATTCCATCAGCCAATCAGAATCTTCCTACCTTAATTCTGATTGGCTGATAGAATCCTATTAGTCAATCGGAATTCGAGGGACGCCATCTTGGATGACGTCATTTAAAGGAACCGTCATTCGTCGTTCAGTCGTCGGCCAGGATGGATGAAGACTTCTACCGGATGGAGGACCTCTTCTTGCTCCGCTTGGATGAAGAATTTGGCTCGGCTGGGTGAAGACGACTCAAGGTAGGGAGATCTTCAGGGGCTTAGTGTTAGGTTTATTTAAGGGGGGTTTGGGTTAGATTAGGGGTATGTGGGTGGTGGGTTGTAATGTTGGGGGGGGTATTGTATGTTTTTTTTTACAGGAAAAAGAGCTGAACTTCTTGGGGCATGCCCCGCAAAGGGCCCTGTTCAGGGCTGGTAAGGTAAAAGAGCTTTGAACTTTAGTAATTTAGAATAGGGTAGGGCATTTTTTTTATTTTGGGGGGCTTTGTTATTTTATTAGGGGGCTTAGAGTAGGTGTAATTAGTTTAAAATTGTTGTAATATATTTCTAATGTTTGTAAATATTTTTTTATTTTTTGTAACTTAGTTCTTTTTTATTTTTTGTACTTTAGTTAGTTTATTTCATTGTATTTATTTGTAGGAATTGTATTTAATTTATTTATTGATAGTGTAGTGTTAGGTTTAATTGTAGATAATTATAGGTATTTTATTTAATTAATTTATTGATAGTGTAGTGTTAGGTTTAATTGTAACTTAGGTTAGGATTTATTTTGCAGGTAATTTTTTAATTATTTTAACTATTTTAGCTATTAAATAGTTCTTAACTATTTAATAGCTGTTGTACCTGGTTAAAATAAATACAAAGTTACCTGTAAAATAAATATTAATCCTAAAATAGCTATAATATAAATATAATTTATATTGTAGCTATATTAGGATTTATTTTACAGGTAAGTATTTAGCTTTAAATAGGAATAATTTATTTAATAAGAGTTAATTAATTTCGTTAGATTAAAATTATATTTAACTTAGGGGGGTGTTAGTGTTAGGGTTAGACTTAGCTTTAGGGGTTAATACATTTATTAGAATAGCGGTGAGCTCCAGTCGGCAGATTAGGGGTTAATAATTGAAGTTAGGTGTCGGCGATGTTAGGGAGGGCAGATTAGGGGTTAATACTATTTATTATAGCGTTAGTGAGGCGGATTAGGGGTTAATAACTTTATAATAATAGCGGTGCGGTCCGCTCAGCAGATTAGGGGTTAATAAGTGTAGGCAGGTGGAGGCGACGTTGTGGGGGGCAGATTAGGGGTTAATAAATATAATATAGGGGTCGGCGGTGTTAGGGGCAGCAGATTAGGGGTACATAGGGATAATGTAAGTAGCGGCGGTTTACGGAGCGGCAGATTAGGGGTTAAAAATAATATGCAGGGGTCAGCGATAGCGGGGGCGGCAGATTAGGGGTTAATAAGTGTAAGGTTAGGGGTGTTTAGACTCGGGGTACATGTTAGAGTGTTAGGTGCAGACGTAGGAAGTGTTTCCCCATAGATATCAATGGGGCTGCGTTAGGAGCTGAACGCGGCTTTTTTGCAGGTGTTAGGTTTTTTTTTTCAGCTCAAGCTGCCCTATTGTTTTCTATGGGGGAATCGTACACGAGCACGTTTTTGAGGCTGGCCACGTCCGTAAGCAACTCTGGTATCGAGAGTTGCAGTGGCGTTAAATATGCTGTACGCTCCTTTTTTGGAGCCTAACGCAGCCATTCTGTGGACTCTCAATACCAGAGTTATTTTAAAGGTGCGGCCAGAAAAAAGCCAGCGTAAGCTACGCGGGTCGTTACCGACAAAACTCTAAATCTAGCCGTAGGAGAACTAACCTATGAGTCACAGACGAATGGAAAAACATCTCAATAAGAGAGAGATTACAATAAAGTACTTCTGTATAAGAAGTAGAACTTTATTATGAAACCTATGCGTCTTATAAAGATGCTACCATAATAGAGCAGCAAACTTCTATGAAAACGACTTAAAATTGTCCACACAAATATAACAATGTGAATATATCATAATAGGACTCCAGAAATATGCATAACATAAAATAGAGCATGCAGTTTCCTTAGCTGCCACCAGATGGCAGCCAATATTAGGAAAACAAAATATTTTCAGGAGAAAAAAAACGTCCTTAAAAAAAAAAATTGCATTTACATAGTTCTGAATTGAAAATTAAATACAATCAGAAAACTTAGTCCCCTCATTGTGGTATTATATGAACACAAACATAAATATAAAATGAACACAGATATAAATAATATTGGGGATGAAATAAACAGCCTTCAAATCTTGTATGAAGGACTAGAGTTGATTAAAATATACTCAGATAAATATCACACTGAACACTCCTTTAAAGGGACAGTCTAGGCCAAAATAAACTTTCATGATTCAGATAGAGCATGTAATTTTAAATAATTTTCCAATTTACTTTTATCACCAATTTTGCTTTGTTCTCTTGGTATTCTTAGTTGAAAGCTTAACCTAGGAGGTTCATATGCTAATTTCTTAGACCTTGAAGCCCACCTCTTTCAGATTGCATTTTAACAGTTTTTCACCACTAGCGGGTGTTAGTTCACATATTTCATATAGATAACACTCGTGCACGTGAAGTAATCTGGGAGCAGGCACTGATTGGCTAGACTGCAAGTCTGTCAAAAGAACTGAAAAAAGGAGCAGTTTGCAGAGGCTTAGATACAAGATAATCACAGAGGTTAAAAGTATATTATTATAACTGTGTTGGCTATGCAAAACTGGGAAATGGGTAATAAAGGGATTATCTATCTTTTAAAACAATAAAAATCCTGGTGTAGACTGTCCCTTTAAGGAGATGACTCAATGCGCTCAAACGTCACATGTCGAGGCGGGAAACTGAACCACTAATATAGCAAATTATTTCAAAAACGGCGCTAAAACCCTTAACATATACCTTATCTGAGTCTGTGGATTTAACCTCTAAGAAAAACGGAGGTACCGCATAAAGAACAATAAGGTTAAGTAGAGCTCAACAATAACCGCTCTAATCCACTTCTCTAATAAAAGATCCCAATAGTGAAACGGATCTCAGATACTTAGCGCAACGCCACATATTAATACAGCATCTGCAAACAAGGAGATCTTCATGCGGCTTAGGATACGAGCAGACTGGGAACGATTTGTGTCTGCACATACCTGCAAACACTTTGTGAGGAGTGAAATAAGTCTCACTGCTGCGATCACTATTAGCGGAGGGAGATAAACCTGACAGACATAACAGTCTGAGCCCTAACTGCGCAACAACAATTAAGATCAGAGCTGCTTGCTCGTACAATAGCTGCGCAATAAACAGTTACTAAACGCACACCCACAAATAAAACCTGGCCCTTACAAAAAGAAGCACACTTTAAAAATCCATAACGGACCATACAGGGGTAGGAGGGAAAGATAATGTTGCCATGACACCCAGTCTCCACACACCAGGGGCCGAACCGATATGCAGTGTTGCCCGCAAAAGCCAGCAACGCCGGTTTTTGCGCGTTTTTGGTATCCTAAATACAGCGCCGCATCTAAATGCGGCACGTATACAGGGCCGGCTCAAGACATTGTGCTGCCTGGGTCCGATAATGAAATTACGCCCCCCCTCCACTTAAAGGGATATGAAACTCATTTTTTTTTTCTTTCGATTCAAGTGTCATTTTAAACAACTTTCCATTGTACTTCTATTACAATGGAATTATTTTGTTCTCTTGGTATCCTTTGTTCAAAAGGATACCTAGGTAGGCCAAGGAGTTGCTTATTGGTGGTTGCACATATATGCCTAATTTTATTGGCTCAACTGGTGTTCAGCTAGCTCCCAGTAGTGCGTTGCTGTTTCTTCAACAAAGGATACCAAGAAAATTACGTAAAGTAGACAAAAGAATTAAATTGGAAAGTTGTTTAAAATAGTATTCTCTATTTGAATCATGAAAGAAAAAGTTTGAGTTTCATATCCCTTTAAAAAGCCTGCCTGGTGCCTGCATGCAACTTGACCCTGAACCAATTCTTATGCAGTGTCTGGTGTGGGAGAGAGGCAGGAGAGGAATGGCACCTTTTGGACCAGGTGGCAAGTACAACCACATGGTCATACAAAATAAATAAATATGTACAGTGTATAAGTAAACAGAGGTCCCTCACACACACAGCCCCTTCCCCAGTACCTTATATACAGTATATTATAGAGAGGTATATATATAATTATAGAGTGCTTTGCAACACCTGAGCAGAACTTGGCCAGTGAGACCAGGAGCAGCAGATTCACAGAGCTGAGCTGACAATCACAAGCAAATCAGCATCAAATCTGCTGCATGTTCCTAGTGGGCCCCGTAAACGGGGGAACATAGTGGGAGGGGCCCTTTGACCGGATGGGAGGAGGAGGCCCCAGTGTTGTAGGAGGAGAAAAGAGGAAGTAGTTGGATGCGAAGGGCGTGGTGAGGCCAGTAAAGTTTCTTACCTGGTCACGGAAGGAGCTCTTGAAGATTTTTTAAAGCAGAAAGAAGTTTTTCTGTTTGCTTGTACCTGCCCTGCAGCTGGAGCCCCTAAGGTAATTGTGTGTTCCTTCTAGTTGTGAAGGTGAATGCACATTAGGGGTTTATCCCCCTCCTTTAAGATATTTGAGCAGGGTAACTTATAATATAACTATTGATTTAGGGATTTTTGTGGCTGTGTATGCGGAAAAAGATTTTCCCTCTCCTGCATAAGGGTGTAGTGTAAGGTTAATTCAGTCTCTTTATTGCTTTACAGGCAAGGGGGTCAATTTTGAAGACTTTGATAGCGCTACAAGCGCTGCTTGCAAGTCGAGTATGCTAACAGCAATAGTGGATGGGGAGAGCTCCTTCCTTAAGATATATGGTTTTTTGGGATCTGGGTAGGGATCCGGGTCTGAGGGTCTGCAGCGCAATCCTTTAGAGAGACCGTTCTTTCTTTCCCACGCATCTGTTGGAGTTGCAGGCTGGGAGCGGTAAAGGAATTTGTTTGTTTTACCCCTCTCTATATAACAAATATACCTCACAGGCAGAGAGGTTATTTTACATTCAGCCTTTTATGGCCTGCTAGACCAAAGGGTTATTTTACATGTTTTAATTTTGCCGTTATGGCTCTACAGAGTCCGTGCTTTTCTTTTCCCACACATCTGTTGGGGTGCAGCCTGAGAGCGGTAAGCGGTTGTTTTTGTACTTTGTAGTTCTACTGGGTTCCCATGTGGTAGAGGCAGTCAGGGGAAAAAGACCGCGGGTGTGATTGGCAGTGGGGTTCCTTTGTGCTTAGTCCTATGAACGATGGAAGCGGGTAGCCGAGCACACAAAGTTTGGATATATTATTAATACGCTGGCCATATGCCTATCTGGAGCTGCAGCGCTTTTGCTAATATGGGGTTGGCACCCGCTCCTTCTTTGTGTCATGCAGTTCCGTTTAGCAATTGCGAATTATGTTATAATCTTTGCCTGTAGAGTTCCTGGTATGTCCTGAATTTCGGGTTTTTGTTTCCAGCGCTTTGGGTACATGTCAATTACATTTCCATGTGTTGTACTGACTTTTAGATTGTACTTTTTGTGTTTAAAACTGCTCCTATAATTGTGTATGTAGGTATGCATAGTGGGGGGATGTTCTTTACACTGGGGCTTAGTTCTGTAATATTTTACCATTTATAAAGGGAATATTACACCTGCACATTAATAGAGTACACGTTTATATGTTGTGGTTGTCGCTAAAGGGAGACCCTATTGTTGTACAGCGAACGCTGGGTTAACTTTCCCGCCACTCACTTATCATGTATTTGTTTGTTAGTATTCATTCTCATGGGGGGATGGTTTACACTCGTTGCTCTGCCTTAAGAGCTTTGATTGGTTTTGCTCTTATTTCCTAGGATCCCTTTGTTTTGTCTGCCATCTAGTGGCAGTTAACTGTATTTTGCACCTAATTTTCTTAAGGTGCAGTCCAGTCTAAGTGAAACTTTCATGATTCAGAGGGGGAAGAAAAATAAAATCAATTTTCTAATTGACTTTTATCATTCTTTTTTGCTTTGTCCCCTTGGTGGTGTTTTTTGGAAAACTAAGCTTAACTAGGCTCAAACTGAATTCTGAACTGTTGGTAACCGCCTCTTAGCCTGGAGCATTGAAAAAAAATAAAAAAAAATCAGTTAGACAGTGCTTGTTCGTGTGTGTCATAGGTATTACATTGTGCTCAATCCAGGGGAGTTGTTTAGGAGTCTTCAATGATTGGCTAATTTGCATGTCTCTCAAAGCAATGACGGATGGTTGCTCTTATTTCCTAGGCTCCTTTTGTTTGGTTAACTGTATTTTGCAGCAATTAATTTTGAACAACTTTTTAATTAATTTTATCAAGAAATGTGCTTGTTCTCTTGTGGGTATTTTTGAAAGCTAAACCTGGGTAGGATCAAACTGATTTCTGAACTGTTGGTAACCGCCTGTTAGCTCAGAGCATTTTGACATTGTCACAGCTAGACAGTGCTAGTTCATGTGGTCATATAAATAACATTGTGCTCACTCCCGTGGAATTATTTAAGAGTCTGCACGGATTGGCTAAACTGCATGTCTGTCAAAGCACTGTGATACGGGGAGCAGTCTGCAGTGGCTTTGATTCTAGGTAATCACTAAGAACACATCTTAATATAACTGTGTTGGTTATGCAAATCTGGGGAACTAGTAAGGGATTATATAGTTGTTTCGTTTTTTAAATAACGAAAATCAAGGTGTAGTCTGTCCCGTTAAGTCTTTTACATGTTTTGTTGCCTATGGAGGATATATATTATCTGCGTATGTGATGTCATACATATATTCCTATAATTTATAGTATTTAATAGACACATTGTATATGTGGTCATTACCATTATTTCTTGTTGGAAACATCCTTCTCTAAGGATGTCTACTTTTATTTCTCTGAAGGATTTATGTCATGATATACGGTTGTATGAGAACTCAGATCTTGCATTGCAACCGCTATGATTTTACGGTTTTGGGATCAATAATTTAATTGTATTCTCTCTGGTTAGGAGATTGCCAGGTCTGGGTCCGATCCTATTGGTGGTATTTCCCATACTTTTTTATCTGGAAGGGACAGTTTACTCAATGTGTTTTTTCCACCTATAATTTCTTCCTAATGATCCACTCTGCCTAATGGAATGTATTGAATTTTACAAGTATTTTCATTACCCTTATATTGGCAGAGGTAAATGGGTATTTCCCCTGTGGCACCCCAACCCGGCCTTAAAGTTTTTGGCATCAAGTCCAAGCTGTGTTAACAATAGCTGGTAGTGGACATTACACTCCCAGTGGGGTATAGAAAAGATGAGGTATTAAATGTTAGTGTCACATTGTTCTTCACAAGTATTGGTGATTAGTTTATGGACAGATATAAGTTAAAGTAGCAGGTATATGTACACAACGTAATAAAGTAATGAGATCTGATTATACCTACAGCAACCCATTTTGTTAGGTTATGGCTTTAATACATGGAATCAGCTGGTCCATGTACGTAAATAAGCCCTAATGGAGCAAAATTTAATATTTTAATAATGTGCGGCTTTCTGTTTGCCTGGCCTGCCAATACCCTTACCTGCTTACGCATCAGGGGTAATTTTATAGAATGGCTGAGGATTGTGGGGGTACCTAGCATTTGATAAGCCAGTATGTCTAGTTGAAGCCGAGTTGAAACAGCCTCATCATTTTATCAGTCTTTAAAAGGATGTCAAACGGTGACTTAGTTTGGGTTTTTTAATCCTTATTCTAACGGGTCTGCAATAACTCAGATGCCCGGATTTCTTGGGAGGGGTGGGGCTGAGCGGCTGGAAGTGTAGGCGTGGGTGCGGTTTTGAGTGTGCACCTGAATGACCAGCAAAATGAAAGAAGGTAGGATTGGTAATGACTTAGTTTTCTTGAGTTATTACAGTGATGGGGGCCACGTTTGGATGGGCAGATTCTTTTAAAAAACGGGTCAGTGCTGTCCACACTGACAACAAGGGGGTGGTATCAGCAGTTGACAAATTATCTGCCCCTCGCCCCTAATCCCACGGTCATTGAATGTTTTGAGGGCATTCGGGTTGCAATGCCTGTGTTTCCATGTGTTGGTGGAAGCTAAACACATTCCTGGGGTTCATAAATCACTGGCCAATGCCTTTCGTGTTTTTCGATGGCATTGCTCCTGGGCAAACAGAATGGGGAGAACATTCCCAGGGTGAATGGGTACCTTGGTATGGATGACCAGCCCACTTGATGAGGTCTTACATAGCGCAGAAACGTGGTCGGCCTATGCGAAAGTTTGAGCGAAACGGGAAGGATTGTTTTCAGTTCAAAACTTTAGAGTTGGCGCAATGCATGTGTTTTGTGGTTTTGTTTTTGCTTCAAAGGTTGTGGAGGATGGTACTCCTGTGGGTGGTCAGCCATAATATTTAGCCCCATGGGGGGCTGGGTTATGGGGATGTGGTTGCCATGGTCTCGCAAGTGTTCATTTGCCTAGAGGATTTGTGCAGCCACTGAAGCTGCTGTATCGGTTTTGGTGTCTTCTTTGTTGGGGGTGTCTTATATTTGGGTGTTTAATTTGTTTATGGTTGTTCCGTTCATACGGTGGTAGGTCTGGTACACATGTGGGTAGTGGGCCAATTTGTTCAATTATTGGGCCCGGCGTGCAGCTGCGTTTCTGAAGGAGGGCCTCCAACCAGGGTTTTTGATAATAAGATGCTATTGGAGGGTTTGGTGTATGGGGCCCCAGATGGGTGCGCGTGTTGCCGCTGGTGGTGG
This sequence comes from Bombina bombina, assembly GCF_027579735.1. Classification (NCBI taxonomy): domain Eukaryota; kingdom Metazoa; phylum Chordata; class Amphibia; order Anura; family Bombinatoridae; genus Bombina; species Bombina bombina. The sequence continues at coordinate 96,148,745 of NC_069505.1, read as the reverse complement.
ATTATGCTGAACTGTTCCAGTCTATGGGGTACTAGTGGTTCAGGTCGAGGTAATGATTTAGGTTGTTTGCCTCAGAGAAGCCTGGTGAGTAAGATTAAGGAGGCTCGGAGAGGTTTTTTGTGTGCTTTCCCAGGGTTTAACTGTCGTATTGTCTGCCATGTTACGAGATTGGTTGGAGGGCGGTATGGCTCCATCATAGACTTACAAGGAGGAGGAAGGTGAACAAGCTGGTTGCAGCCTTATGCATGGAGTAAAATGGGTAGTTGTGCATCAGTGATTTGGAGGATGCGGGTACTGGTGAATTTTGTTTGCAGGTTGGAGTACACCTTAATCTTTTAGGTTTCCGGTTTTCTCTTGGGGCCACAAGAGAATTTGGTTTCCTTGGTGTGAGGGGTGGTGGGCTGGTCTGCCTGGCAGTCAATCCAGTCTTTAGCGGGTGCTAGTTCCCTCACGTTTGCAATTCGACTATGGCCATAAGTGAATGGGTTAACCTCCCCACGGGGTGGGAGAGCAGGTTAAGTAGCCTCTTGGACATGGGGTTCCTTGGAGCTGGAGGTTTTAAAGAAATAACGGACTTATTTAAGTCCAGGTGAATTTATATACGGTTGTGTTTTCCGTTGTGGGTTATTCCAGACAATTTCCCCGTCCCAACATTTTGGTGATTCACGCTGAGGGCAACGATCTGGTTTTCCTGCCACAAAAAGAACTGGTTAGGAGGATTAAGAGGGATTTGTCGCATTTACGGGAGTTATTTCCTGGATTGTTGATTGTGTGGTCCACAAGGGTGCCACGATTACATTGGCAAGCGGCCTGGGATCAGAGTCGGTTGGAGAACAGCAGGCGTAAAGTGAACAAGTTGGTCTCGGCATTTATGAAGAGAATTAATGGGGCAGTGGTCCATCATGAGGACTTAGAGGACGTGGGGAAGGGTGAGTTTTATTTACAGGATGGCGTTCACTTAAACAAATTTGGTTCACAGGATTTTTTATTCTGGCCATTTAAGAAAAAACTTCAATTGATGATGTGAGGGGTGGCGGAACTGGGGAAGTGGTGACTTCCCAGTTTTTGGCGGTGTGCTAGCATCATCAATTTTCAGACCAAGGCAGAAAAACGGCTGGTTGTTAGCCTCCCCAAGGGGTGGGAGAGCTAGGTTATTTGCTTCTTGGGCACGGGGTCCCTTGGAGCTGGTTATAGGTTGGATGGAACGGACTTAGTGCCTTGCTAAGTCCAGTGGAGCAAAAAGACGGCCTGGTCTTGGATAAAGTATTAACCTTGGGTTGGTTAAAAGTTATGTAATGTGATGCTAGCGCAATAATAGTAATGAGGGGTACACGCAAGAGGTGGGTTTGTGTATTATTGCACTTTGTTATTTATGATGTTATTTAAGTTTATGTTAAGTTAATAAACAGGCTGTGGCCAGAATTTTATACCACGATTATGTGTCTGTCTTATTTTGTTAAATGTTAAGTTAATTATTATGTGCTTATAGGGGCCGGTTAATAGACGACTCAGAAGGTCATAGTGGGCCCCGTAAACGGGGGAACATAGTGGGAGGGGCCCTTTGAACGGATGGGAGGAGGAGGCCCCAGTGTTGTAGGAGGAGAAAAGAGGAAGTAGTTGGATGCGAAGGGCGTGGTGAGGCCAGTAAAGTTTCTTACCTGGTCACGGAAGGAGCTCTTGAAGATTTTCCCTCCCTCCCTCCCCTTTTTTTCTTTTTCTTTCTTGTTTGTAGAAAGGTCACTGCTTTTGGGGGGCGGTGTGCTAGCATCATCAATTTTCAGACCAAGGCAGAAAAACGGCTGGTTGTTAGCCTCCCCAAGGGGTGGGAGAGCTAGGTAATTTGCTTCTTGGGCACGGGGTCCCTTGGAGCTGGTTATAGGTTGGATGGAACGGACTTAGTGCCTTGCTAAGTCCAGTGGAGCAAAAAGACGGCCTGGTCTTGGATAAAGTATTAACCTTGGGTTGGTTAAAAGTTATGTAACTTGATGCTAGCGCAATAATAGTAATGAGGGGTACACGCAAGAGGTGGGTTTGTGTATTATTGCACTTTGTTATTTATGATGTTATTTAAGTTTATGTTAACTTAATAAACAGGTTGTGGCCAGAATTTTATACCACGATTATGTGTCTGTCTTATTTTGTTAAATGTTAAGTTAATTATTATGTGCTTATGGGGGCCGGTTAATAGACGACTCAGAAGGTCATAGTGGGCCCCGTAAACGGGGGAACATAGTGGGAGGGGCCCTTTGACCGGATGGGAGGAGGAGGCCCCAGTGTTGTAGGAGGAGAAAAGTGGAAGTAGTTGGATGCGAAGGGCGTGGTGAGGCCAGTAAAGTTTCTTACCTGGTCACGGAAGGAGCTCTTGAAGATTATATACAGTACCTTATATACAGTATATTATAGAGAAATATATATATAATTATAGAGTGCTTTGCAACACCTGAGCAGAACTTGGCCAGTGAGACCAGGAGCAGCAGATTCACAGAGCTGAGCTGACAATCACAAGCAAATCAGCATCAAATCTGCTGCATGTTCCTTTGTTCCACAGTCGCAGGTTCTACGGTGTTACCAATAACAGCATTTTAATATTAGACTGGCATGTCCTTTTAATGAAATCAAACAATAATATTCATTCATTAATAGAAGCAGAAGATGTTTTAAAACAATAAATCAGGGAGATCAGTTAAAATGAATGAGGTAATTTCTAAAATCCTGAAACAAAGCAACAACTGATCAGAATATAATGCCTCATTTTACACTTTATTTCTGATGATAGAATATTGCCCTTACACAAAGCAGCTGAGAGGGGATCACACAGTTAAAAACAAACTCTCAGAAGAGGTCTGAAAAATTGGACACATTTAAAAGTGTTTACTTATTGTAAGATTTTAATAGTGTAGATTAAGTACTTTAAGATGTTTGTTAATAATTGAATAATTTACATGTTTGGGCTTACATGCATATAATTAATGATTAAGCCAAAGCCAGCTGTTAAACATAAATACAATATAAAAGTACCATAGTCCCTCTCTAGAACAATGCAATGGGCAGCCCTGCAAATGTAATGCTGACCCTAGGTCTGACCTCATGCCCTGTCTATACGATGTAATCTGACACATAGAACAGGAGGCAGGCTAACACTTCACTCAACTCTACCGTTCCACACAGCCAGATCTGCACATGATAGCACAGGAATGTGGGTTTGTATGTAGCAGAGTAGGGGTTTGGTAAAAAAAAGTTTAATTATATTCTTATTGCCCAGTTACAGCAGCTTAGCCTTAGGTGATGTATCTCTCCATTAGGACGTCACCCTTACACTAACACCCCCATCCCCCCCCTGTGAATAGCTTACATTTACAGGGCTGTAACTCTCGGTCAGGCACCCTGTGTTAAATGAGAGACTGAGCACTGATAAATTATATCTCTGTTAGCCTCCTTGCACTATGTATACAGTGCTCTGAACGGCCACTTCTAAGGAGCTGTGTAAAAACTACTACCGGACATGTTTTAAACACTATGCCCCTGCCCTTAGCCCAGTCAGTCCCTGTAAAAAGGCAGCAATGGACCACTAAAAGATTACCTGAATTTTTTTCTACAAAGATGCAGCCTGCTTATCCACACTGCCACCGTAAGTCCAAGCTAGCCCCTTCCTGTTTGCAGAAGGATCCACGTGTCCTAAAGAGGGAGGCTAGAGGGGAGGAGGCTGCACATCATTGGCAGTAAGGAGTGAGTAGTGGGTTACATCACACTGTGGGGCAGCAGGACTCACTTGCGCGCTTCTCTAAGTTTGCACCCTCCCCCCTGCTGGGTGCCTTTAGCTTACTGGAGCTGACTTGTTAGGGCAAGGGGGCTGAGATTGTAAGAAAGGGGTGTTGTAGCCTGGGACTAAATCTGACTCTCCGTTATTGAAGTGATGCTCCCTCCTCCCTCCCGATGCAGTTATGTTGATAGTGAAACCTGTTGCTGCAACTGCGAGGGTAGGAGCAGAGACAGAGCGAGCTCAGGACAATAGGAGTGGTCTGACCAGATCTGACAGTGACACACTCAGTCACTGAAGTGCTGTCCCCTCTTAAGTGCCGCCTGGGTCCGGTGGACCCACTTGGTCCCATCATTAAGCCGGCCCTGCATGTATATTTCACCCGTTTACTCCCATAAGCTAACATGGATCAGCCAATAGAATTGACCTTGCATTCTATTGGCTGATCCAATCAGCCAATCGGATTGAACTTCAATCCGATTGGCTGATTAAATCAACCAATCAGATTTTTCCTACCTTAATTCCGATTGGCTGATGGAATCCTAGGGACGCCATCTTGGATGACGTCATTTAAAGGAACCGTCATTCGTCGTTAGTCCATCGTGCTGGAAGGATGTTCCGTGCCGGATGTCTTCAAGATGTCCTCTTCTGCCCGGATAGGATGAAGACTTCTGCCGGTCTGGATGTCCTCTTCTGCCCCATCGGATGAAGACTTCTGCCCGGATCGGATGACCACTTGTGCCCGGCTGGGTGAAGACGGCTCAAGGTAGGGTGATCTTCAAGGGGGTAGTGTTAGGTTTTATTAAGGGGGGATTGGGTGGGTTTTAGAGTAGGTGTGTGGGTTGTAATGTTGGGGGATTGTACTTTTTTTACAGGTAAAAGAGGTGATTACTTTGGGGCAATGCCCCGCAAAAAGCCCTTTTAAGGGCTATTTGTAATTTAGTATAGGGTAGGGCATTTTATTATTTTGGGGGGCTTTTTTATTTTATTAGGGGGCTTAGATTAGGTGTAATTAGTTTAAACTTCTTGTCATTTTTTTATTTTCTGTAATTTAGTGATTGTTTTTTGTGCTATAGTTTATTTTAGTTAATTGTATTTAATTTTAGGTAATTGTAGTTAATGTTAGGTTTAATTGTAACTTAGGTTAGGATTTATTTTACAGGTAATTTTGTAATTATTTTAACTAGGTAGCTATTAAATAGTTATTAACTATTTAATAGTTATTAACTAGTTAATACAATACAATGTTAGGTTTAATTGTAACTTAGGTTAGGATTTATTTTACAGGTAATTTTGTAATTATTTTAACTAGGTAGCTATTAAATAGTTATTAACTATTTAATAGCTATTGTACCTAGTTAAAATAAATACAAAGTTGCCTGTAAAATAAAAATAAATCCTAAAATAGCTACAATGTAATTTTTAATTATATTGTAGCTATTTTAGGGTTATTTTATAGGTAAGTATTTAGTTTTAAATAGGAATACTTTAGTTAATAATAGTAATATTATTTAGATTTATTTAAATAATAATTAAGTTAGGGGAGTGTTAGGGTTAGACTTAGGTTTAGGGGTTAATAACTTTATTATAGTGGCGGCGACGTTGGCGGCGACGGCAGATTAGGGGTTAATAGATTTAATAGGCTATGTGGGCTATGGCGGTTTAGGGGTTAATACTAGAATAGGTTTATTGCGGTGTGGGCTATGGCGGTTTAGGTGTTAATAATTTAGTTATTACTTGCGGTGTGGGCTATGGCGGTTTAGGGGTTAATACATTTATTATTAGGAGTGAGAGGGGGAATTGCGGATATAGGGGTATACGTGTCGGGCTTATTTTTGGAGGCGTGTTAGACAGTTACGGGAGATTTAAAATTTTACTTAGTTTTCTTAGGCGCCGGCAGTTTCTAAAGTGCCGTAAGTCACTGGCGACTCCAGACATTTGTACTTACTCTAATTTCTGGACATCGCTAGTGTATCAGACTTAAGGAACTTTAGGAACTGCCGGCGGGGTATATGTAATACCCCGATGTGCGAGGTGAAATTACGGGCGGCGCGGGTTCCCTCACTTGCGCCGAAACCTACGCCGTATATCGAATCGCGCCCCATATGTTCTGGGCTTGTCTGTAAAACTGTCCAGTAATGGAGCGGCAAAATCCCTGTCCCTGGCAGAAAGCCAGATAGCTGCTCAGCCGCAATATACCCGAAAACAGCGGATATATATATTAAATATACAAACCTCTTTATAAAGTCATAGGTCCCACAATATCTTAGTCTTGTTCCATGCTATTTTTTATCCGGTGAAATATATATATGATAGGACTTATCCTCCAGGGAACATCTGCTGTGGAGCAGTCACAGCAGATGCAGGTTTGATAGCCTCATCCGACTGCTAACAGGGACCTGTAGAAAAAGAAAAGCTGAGTAACCAACCCTGATTTTCTAAAGAGGGGTAGCATACACTGTTATCAGTTAGAAGACAGCGAGGTAGTCCTTGCTTACATTCTAACAGCCACCATTACTCTTACTAAAGAAAATTACATGGACACAGCTTGAACCCAATCCTTGCTTGCAGTAAAAAATACCCATTAAAGAATTAAAATCTTCAGACACCATCTTCACAAATCTCCGTGATGTACAAGGCAAAGAATGACTGGGGATTATGGGTAATGGGAGTGACCCTTAACAGCTCTGTTGGGGTGTTCTTTGCCTCATGGTGGCCCGATTTTGAATTCCCACTAGTAATTTGAATTGATTTGTGGACTCTCCATGCTATTGGAAAGAAATTCTCACTTTGACATACAAAGCCCTCAACTGCACTACTCCCCCCTACATCTCAGACCTCGTCTCCAGATACTCTCCCTCCCGTCACCTTCGCTGTGCTCACGATCTCCTACTCTCTTCCACTTTTGTTACCTTTTCACATTCCCATATACAGGACTTCTCCAGGCTGACTCCCATCTTATGGAACTCTCTGCCTTGCTCCACAAGACTCTCCCCTAGTTTTGAAAGCTGCAAGCGCTCCCTAAAGACTCTACTATTCAGGGATGCATATAACCTACACTAACTCCATTGCTATCCCCTTAGCATGTAAGCCTCTGAGACCAGCTTTTTGTAGATCACTTTCATAAGAGCCAACTACAACAGTGCAACTCTCGGCAGGGCCCTCAACCCATTTGATCACTATAATGTTATCATGTATACCACCTATGTTTATATAGCGATAGCTGCTGATGCTCTACAAATACCTAATAATAATTACAAGGTGTTTACAGTCCCTTTATATCACTGGTTTTAAAACCTGTCCTCTGGCCTCCCCAACAGACCAGGTTTCAGAATTACCTTGGATGAGAGCAGGTAAAATAACCATGTTCACTAATCAGCTGATTATTTTACACCTGTGCTCCAGTTCAGATATCACCAAAAGGTGGTCTGTTAGGGAGATTGAGGACAGGTTTGAAAATCAGTGCTTTTTATCTAGGGGCCTTGAAGGTTTTTAGGCCTTCTTAATGAGCTGTTAAAGACCCTAGATACCTCCTTCTACAAAATGTGATGTTATTGTATACACCCGCCACCCTATGATTGAAAGTGCAGGGGATTGTCTTTTTAATGATGGGTCTTAATTACTTACCCCCCCCCAACCAGCTATAGCAACTCAGCACTTCTGGGATGTGGTGACATCACTGGCATTACAGGATTCCTCTAGCAATGCTGAGCCATCAGATCACCAGGGATGCGGAGGTAAGGGTGGGGGCGATGAGATTCAAAAGCAGCACCCCCTCAGGATAACATGGTTGTCATCCACACAAGAGCATTGTGCAGATGACCAAGTGTCATCATGCACAGGGAAGAGGTTAATGTACAAAATGAGCACTTTTAGAAAACACTTATGGGTTCAAGTCTGGTCTACGCTTTAGTGATTTTGCATCAATATTGACCCTAAAAACAAAATTTATGCTTACCTGATAAATTTATTTTTTTCTGGACACGGTGAGTCCACAGATCATCAAATTACTATTGGGATATTCACCTCCTGGCCAGCAGGAGGCAGCAAAGAGCACCACAGCAGAGCTGTTAAATATCACCTCCCTTCCCTCCAACTCCAGTCATTCGACCGAAGTAAAGGAGAGAAAGGAAGCAACAAGTTGCAGAGGTGCCTGAGGTTTATAACATAACAAAAAATACCCTGTCATCAAAAACAGGGTGGGCTGTGGACTCACCATGTCAAGAAATAAATACATTTATCAGGTAAGCATAAATTTTGTTTTCTTTCTAATGACACGGTGAGTCCACAGATTATCTAATTACTATTGGGAATCAATACCCAAGCTAGAGGACACAGATGATAAGGGAGGGACAAGATAGGGAACCTAAACAGAAGGCACCACTGCTTGAAGAACCTTTCTCCCAAAGGAAGCCTCAGCCGAGGCAAAAGTATCAAATTTATAGAATTTTGAAAAAGTGTGTAGAGAGGACCAAGTTGCAGCCTTGCAAATCTGTTCCACAGAAGCTTCATTTTTGAATGCCCAGGAAGAGGAAACAGCCCTCGTAGAATGAGCCGTAACCTTCTTAGGAGGCTGCTGTCTAGCAGTTTCATAGGCAAAGTGAATTATACTCTTCAGATACAAAGAAAGAGAAGTAGCCATAGCTTTCTGTTCCTTACGTTTCCCAGAGAAAACTACAAACAGAGCAGAAGACTGACGAAAATACTTAGTCGCCTGTAAATAGAATTTCAGAGCATGAACCACGTCTAGGTTGTGTAGAAGACGTTCCTTATGAGAAGAAGGATTAGGACATAAAGAAGGAACAATCTCTTGATTAATGTTCCAATCTGAAACTACTTTAGGAAAAAAAAACTAATTTAGTACGTAAAATAACTTTATCTGAATGAAAAATAAGGTATGGAGACTCATACTGTAAAGCGGAGAGCTCAGAGACTCTACGAGCAGAAGAAAACAAAATGTATGCTTACCTGATAAATTTATTTCTTTTTTGACACGATGAGTCCACGGATCATCTCAATTACTAATGGGATATTCACCTCCTGGTCAGCAGGAGGAGGCAAAGAGTACCACAGCAGAGCTGTTAAATAGCTCCTCTCTTCCCTCCCACTCCAGTCATTCGACCGAAGTTAGGAAGAGAAAGGAAAAGCCAAGGTGCAGAGGTGTCTGAAGTTTACAATAACCCATAACCTGTCTCAATAACAGGGCGGGCCGTGGACTCATTGTGTCAAAAAAGAAATAAATTTATCAGGTAAGCATACATTTTTTTTTTTTTTTTATGACACGATGAGTCCGCAGATTATCTCAATTACTAATGGGATCCAATACCAAAGCTAGAGTACACAGATGATACGGGAGGGACAAGACAGGGAACCTAAACGGAAGGCACCACTGCTTGAAGAACCTTTCTCCCAAAGGCGGCTTCAGCTGAGGCAAAAGTATCAAACTTGTAAAACTTTGAAAAAGTGTGAAGAGAGGACCAAGTGGCAGCCTTGCAAATCTGTTCCACAGAAGCCTCATTTTGAATGCCCAAGAGGAAGCAACAGCTCTTGTGGAATGAGCCGTTACTCTCTCTGGAGGTTGCTGTCCAGCAGCTCATATGCAAATGATGATAATCTTCAGGCAAAAAGAAAGGGAAGTAGCCATAGCTTTCTGACCCTTGCGTTTCCCTGAGAAAACCACAAACAAAGAGGAAGAATAACGAAAATCTTTAGTCGCCTGTAGGTAATACTTTAAAGCACGAACCACGTCCAAATTGTGCAAAAGTCGTTCCTTCTGAGAAGAGGGATTAGGACACAAGGAAGGAACGACAATTTCCTGGTTAATGTTCCTTTCAGAAACAACCTTAGGAAGAAATCCCAATTTAGTACGCAACACAACCTTATCCGAATGGAAGATAAGATAAGGAGAATCACACTGCAATGCAGAGAGTTCCGAGACTCTACGAGCAGAGGAAATAGCAACAAGAAATAAAACTTTCCAAGATAACAACTTAACAGCTAAAGAATGCATAGGCTCAAACGGAGGCCGTTGGAGAACATTAAGAACTAAATTCAGACTCCAAGGAGAAGTAACCGGTTTAAACACAGGCCTAATTCTAACCAAGGCTTGACAAAAAGACTGAACGTCTGGAACATCTGCCAGATGTTTATGTAACAAAATAGATAAAGCAGAGATTTGACCCTTCAAAGAACTGTCCGATAATCCTTTTTCCAATCCTTCTTGGAGAAAAGACAAAATCCTAGGAATCCTAAATCTACTCCATGAGTAACCTTTGGATTCCCACCAATATAGATATTTATGCCATATCTTATAATAAATTATTCTGGTCACAGTCTTATGAGCCTGGATCATGGTCTCAATGACCGATTCAGAAAAACCCCGCTTGGATAAAATTAAGCGTTCAATCTCCAAGCAGTCAGCTTCAGAGAAACTAGATTTGGATAAAGGAAGGGTCCTTGAATCAGAAGGTCCTTCCTCAGCGGAAGACTCCAAGGTGGTTGAGATGACATGTCCACCAGATCTGCATTTCAAATCCTGCGAGGCCAGTGCAATGAGTATCACCAATGCCTTCCCCTGTTTGATCCGAGCAATAACCTGAGGAAGAAGTGCAAACGGAGGGAATAGGTATGCTAGACTGAAGGTCCAACTAACCGCCAAGGCATCTATTATCTCCGCCTGGGGATCCCTGGACCTCGATCCGTATCTCGGGTGCTTGGCATTCAGACACGATACCATGAGATCTAATTCTGGCTGACCCCACTAAAGGATCAGGCTGGCAAATACTTCCAGATGGAGTTCCCACTCCCCCGGATGAAAGGTCTGCCTGCTCAAGAAATCAGTTTCCCAGTTGTTCACCCCTGGGATGTGGATCGCCGACAGACAACAAGAGTGAGTCTCCGCCCACTGGATTATCTTGGATAGCTCTCTCATCGCTAAGGAACTCCTTGTTCCTCCCTGATGATTGATGTAAGCTACTGACGTTATGTTGTCCGACTGGAACCTGATAAATTGGACCGAAGCTAACTGTGGCCAAGTCAGAAGAGCATTGTAGATCGCTCTCAGCTCCAGAATGTTTATGGGAAGTACAGACTCTGACCTAGTCCAAACTCCCTGAGCCTTTAGAGAGCCCCAGACTGCTCCCCACCCCAGAAGGATGGCGTCTGTTGTCACAATCGCCCAAGATAGACTGTGAAAGCTAATTCCCTGGGAGAGATGATCCAGAGACAACCACCATTCAAGAGAATCTCTTGTCTCCTGCTCCAGTAGAATTAGAGGAGACAAATTGGTATAGTCTCCGTTTCATTGTCTGAGCATGCTTAATTGCAGAGGTCGGAGATGAAACCTCCATAAACTGAGCCACTGACGGCCAGGGAGTGGACTATAGGACTCGGCAAGTATCCGCAATCTTCGATTTCCTGACATCTGTCAGAAAGATCTTCAGTGACAGAGAATCTATTATGGTTCCCAGGAACTTTACCCTTGTACTTGGGCAAGAGAACTCTTTTGTAAATTGACCTTCCACCCATGAGAACGAAGGAAAGACAATACCACGCTCGTGAGGGATTCCGCTAGATGGAAGGACTGTGCCTGGACTAGAATGTTGTCCAGATAGGGCGCTACAGCAATGCCTCGAGAACGAAGTACCGCTAACAGAGACCCCAGAACCTTTGTGAACACTCTGGGAGCAGTGGCAAGACCATAAGGAAGAGCCACAAACTGAAAGTGTTTGTCCAGAAATGCGAATCTTAGGAACTTGTGATGTTTCTTGTGAATGGGAACATGCAAGTACGGGTCCTTTAAGTCCACTGTTGTCCTAAATTGACCCTCCTGGAACAAAGGAAGAATGGAACATATAGTTTCCATCTTGAAAGACGATTCCCTGAGGAACTTGTTTAGGCTCTTGAGGTCTAAAATGGGCCTGAAGGTTCCAAACTTTTTTGGAACCACAAAGAGGTTGGAGTAAAATCCCTGACCCTGTTCCCATAGGGGAATGGGAGCAATCACAATATAAGAACGCCTCTCTTTTTGTCTGATAGCAGACAATCTTGAAAGTAGGAACCTTCCCCTGGGAGGAAAACTTTTGAAATCCAACTGGTATCCCTTGGACACAATTTCTAATGCCCAGGGATCCTGAACATCCCAAATCCAGGCTTGAAAGGAACGATAATTACTCTGGCAGCCCTTCGTCTTATTTCTCTTATCCTGAGGGAGAAAATGACCTTTACCTCAGAAATAATTTCCGATAGACCAGGGCCAAATAAGGTATTCCCCTTATATGGGATAGCTAAAAGCTTTGACTTAGAGGAGACATCCGCAGACCAAGGCTTCAGCCATAAGACCCTGCGGGCCAAAATAGAAAAACCTGATATCTTAGCTCCCAGTTTGATAATTTGAAGGGAAGCGTCTGTGATAAAGAAATAAGATAACTTGAGGGCCTGAACCCTATCTTGAATCTCATCCAAAGATGTTTCATTCTGAGAGCATCAGATAAGGCGTCAAACCAATATGCAGCTGCACTGATGACAGTAGCAATGCACACGGCCGGTTGCCATTGCAGACCCTTGTGTACGTACATCTTTTTGAGCAGGCCCTCTAATTTCTTGTCCATTTGATCTTTGAACGCACAACTATCCTCTATGGGGATAGTAATTTTCTTGCCTAAAGTGGAAATAGCCTCTTCCACCTAGGTACAGTTTGCCAAGCCTGCTTGATAGAGTCGGCTATGGGAAACAGCTTCTTAAAAATAGGAGATGGAGAAAAAGGAATACCCGATCTCTCCCACTCCTTAGCAATAATCTCAGAAGCTTGGTCAGGAACCGGAAAAACATCAGTCGAGGAAGGAACCTCGAAATGTCTTTTCAACTTACTGGACTTCTTAGGGACAACCATAACTGTGAAGTCTAAAGTAGCTAAAACCTCCTTAAGCAATAGACGGAGGTGTTTCAGCTTAAATCTAAAAGATACCACCTCAGTATCAGTGAGAGGAGGTATACCTTCAGAATCTGAAATCTCTCCGTCAGATGCTACCACAGCTTCTTCCTCTTCAGGCATCTGAGAGGAAGATTCCGAAACAGCAACAATTGCATCAGAAACATCGCTAACTGAATGACTTGTCTGCCTCTTACGTTTACCCTGCAACATGGGAAAAGCAGATACTGCATCAGAAATGGTAGAAGACATGAGAGATGCAATGTCTTTTAAAATAACCCCAGTGGTAGTTACAGAGGAGACACAGGGCACTGCTTGCGAGGGTGGTAACACTTGGAGCGCTTGAGGAGAAAGTTGTGGCATACAGTGTTCATCATTAGAATCCTGAACAACATCCCCCTTAGAAGAAGTTAGCTCAGAATTTTTTTTTATTTTTAAAACTTATAGCCCTCTCAATACACATAGGACAGAAAGCATTGCCACACAAACAGTAAGGAACATTTTGCAAGGTCTCTTGATCCATACTTGTACACACCTAGAAGAATGTTAATACAAACAGTTTAAATGCAAGAAAAAATTTAAAGTGCAAAAAAAACGATACTGCCCCTTTAAATGTTAGAAGTGCAACTTTTTTACTGCGCACTGTAATTTACACAAAAAACAAGTTAAAGTAAATTCCCCAGTCACCTCCACACCTTAACAGCCCCGCTGAGGCGCCTACTTTACTCCAAGGCAAACAGGAAATTCCCCCAGCACAACGGAAGATTTGCCAAAATGCCAAAAACCACCGGAAGCAGTCCGGTCCTAGGAATGCATGCAAATAGTCAGAAACATATGTTCCTAGCAGACACAGACTGGAGCTTCCTTTCTTGTGGCCTGAACTGAGTTCCTGTAGGACGCAAGCAGAAGGCGCGCGCGGGAAAGGAAGGACCGCCCATCGTGGGCGTGACCTAAACCAAAAGTCTTCTGCCATGGAAATATTAACCCACAAAGCACCAACACACAAAATATAACCACCTAAAAGTAAAAACCCTGCAGACTGTCAGCTGCAATGTAAAATAAAAAGGGTGCAGTCCAATATAACATGACAGTAGCACCCCAGCGCTCATACCAGCCCTCCAGTGGCCCACATAAAGCTGTCTAGCACTCCCTCTTGTACCATGGGAGATATTGCCAACAAATAAAGTGCCCCCTTTCTGTGAAGCTCCTTTAACTGTGAAAGGGTAGAAGTGTGTGCCCCTCTTGTTCTGAGCTCTGTCTTGTGCCCCCAGAAAAAGAAAAAGCACTTACCTCTTGATACTGCCTGACAGCAAGGCAGTTACAGGTGTGAGAGGTCCTCTTCCTCACATAGACCTGCAGAAAAATAAAGACTGAGTCATATCCCTCAGACTATAGAAAGGTAGGGCAGTATTAAATATGGGAGGCATTATGTCCCACAAGTTCCCATTACTCTAAAGCCACCAAAAGCTCTACTGAAAAGACTGATATGGACTACGGCCACACCCTAGAACAAAGCAGCACTCTCTGGAACTACTTTAAAAATAATAAACTCTTGATTGAAGAATCTAAAACTAACACTTCACTTTACCTCTTCCTAGCACTAACATATGCAAAGAGAATGACTGGGGTGGGAGGGAAGGGAGGAGCTATTTAACAGCTCTGCTGTGGTGCTCTTTGCCTCCTTCTGCTGACCAGGAGGTGAATATCCCATTAGTAACTGAGATGAAATAGAGATGAAAAAATAGAGATAGAGATGAAAAAAGAAATAGCAACAATAAACAAAACCATCCAAGATAACTTAATATCTAAGGAATGCATAGGCTCAAACGGAGCCTGCTGAAGAACCTTAAGCACAAGATTAAGACTCCAGGGAGAAGTAACAGGTTTGAACACAGGCCTGATTCTGACCAAGGCCTGACAGAACGATTGAACATCTGGAACCTCTGTCAGACGTTTATGTAACAAAATAGACAAGGCAGAAATCTTACCCTTCAAGGAACTAGCGGATAAAAACCTTCTCCAAACCTTTTTGGAGAAAAGATAAAATCCTAGGAATCCAATTCTACTCCAAGAGTAGCCTTTGGATTCACACCAATACAGATATTTTCACCATATCTTATGGTTAATTTTCCTGGTAACAGGCTTGCAAGCCTGAATCATGGTCTTAATGACCGAATCCGAAAAACCGCGCTTAGATAAAATTAAGCGTTCAATCTCCAAGCAGTCAGCTTCAGAGAAACTAGATTTGGATGAAGGAAGGGCCCTTGAAGTAGAAGGTCCTTCCTTAGAGGAAGCTTCCAAGGGGGGAGAGATGACATCTCCACTAGGTCTGCATACCAAATCCTGTGAGGCCACGCCGGAGCAATGAGAATCACTGATGCTCTCTCTTGCTTGATCCGAGCAATGATTTAAGGAAGCAGAGCAAACAGAGGAAATATGTATGCAAGACTGAAGTTCCAAGTTACTGCCAGAGCATCTATCAAAACCGCCTGAGGGTCCCTGGATCTCAACCCGTACCTCGGGAGCTTAGCATTCTGACGAGATGCCATGAGATCTAGATCCTGCTGTCCCCATTTGAGAATCAAGTTAGAAAACACTTCCGGATGTAATTCCCATTCTCCCGGGTGAAAGGTCTGTCTGCTCAGAAAATTCGCTTCCCAATTGTCCACTCCTGGAATGTGGATCGCAGATAGACAACAGTTGTGGGTCTCTGCCCACTGAATAATCTTGGACACCTCTTTCATGACCAAAGAACTCCGAGTTCCACCCTGATGTTTGATGTTAGCCACTGAGGTTATGATGTCTGACTGAAATCTGATAAACTGGGCAGAAGCTGAGGCCATGCCAGAAGAGCATTGAAGATTGCTCTTAGCTCTAGAATGTTTATGGGGAGAACAGATTCTTCCCAAGTCCATGTCCCCTGAGCCCTTATTAGGCCCCAGACTGCTCCCCAATCTATCAGGCTGGCATCCGTTGTCCCTATCACCCAGGTAGGTCTGCGAAAACAGGTTCCCTTGGAGATATGATCCTGAGACAACCACCAAGGAAGAGAATCTCTTGTCATCTGATTCACCTTCCAACCGTGAGAACGCAGGAAGGATAAAAGCATCTCCTTGTGGGAGATTGCTAGTTGAAAGGACTGGGCCTGAACCAGAATGTTGCCCAGATAAGGTGCCACTGCAATAACCTGTAACCGGAGCACTGCCAACAGAGATTCCAGAACCTTTAAAAAAATTCTGGGAGTTTTAGAAAGTCCGAAGGGAAGAGCCACAAACTGAAAGTGTTTGTGGAGAAAGGCAAATCTCAGAAACTTGTGATGATCCCTGTGGATGGGAACATGAAGGTACGGATAGATCCCAAACATAACGTAAGAACGCCTCTTTTTATCGACAGATAATCTTGAGAGATGAAATCTGCCCCTGGGGGGAAAGGTCTTGAATTCTAGTTTGTATCCTTCGGACACGATGTCTATCGCCCAAGGATCCTGAGCATCCCATACCAAAGCCTGAGCGAAAAAGAAAAGTCTGCCCCCCACAAGATCCGGTCCTGGATCTTCCTGCTGACTTAGATTCATTAGCGGGCTTCTTGGATTGCTTTCTCTTATTCCAAGATTGGTTGGGTCTCTAGGCAGGTTTGGACCGTTCCTGTTTTGTAGAGGTAGAAGGTTTACCCTTGAAGTTTCGAAAGGAACGAAAATTACTCTGAAGTCCATTCTGCTTATTTCTCTTATCCTGAGGAAGGAAATGTCCTTTTCCTCCTGTAATGTCAGAAATAATCTCAGCCAAGGCTGGGCCAAACAAGGTCTTACCCTTGTAAGGAATAGCCAAAAGCCTAGACTTAGATGACACATCTGTAGACCAAGATTTTTACCATAAATCTCTGCGAGCCAGAATGGCAAAACTAGAAATCTTTGCTTCCAATTTGATAACCTGAAGGGAAGCATGAGCAATAAAAGAATTAGCCAATTTAAGAGCCTTGATCCTGTCCTGGATCTCTTCAAGGGGAGTGTTTGTTTGAATGGATTCAGAAACGCATCAAACCAGTATGCCGCCGCACTACAAACAGTAGCAATACACACCGCAGGTTGCCATTGTAACCCCTGGTGAACATACATTTTCTTAAGAAAACCCTCCAGTTTCTTATTCATAGGATCCTTAAAAGAACAGCTATCCTCTATGGGAATAGTAGTTCTTTTACCTAAAGTGGAAATTGCCCCTTCCACCTTGGGGACCGTTTTCCAAGACTCCTTAATAGAGTCATCAATCAGAAACATGTTCTTAAAAATAGAAGGAGAAAAACCTCTCTCCCTTCCTTAACAATAATTTCTGTAGCCCGATCTGGTACGGGAAAACATTCCAGCATGGAAGGTACATCATAGTACTTGTTAAGTTTGCTAGATATTTTTAGGGTTGACAACGACAGTAGTGTCAGAGTCGTCCAGAGTAGCCAAAACCTGAGATCTCACCCTCAGGTGCTACCGAAGAATCCTCCCCATCAGATCTATGAGAGGGAATATTCGGAATAGCCACGACCGAGTCAGACACCTAACGCACTGATTCTTTTGACTTCCTCTTGCGCTTTCCCTGTAGCATGGGAAAAGCAGACAACGCATCAGAAACTGCAGAAGACATGAGAGAAGCAATGTCTTGCAAGGAGACCCCAGCCGGAGCTTGAGAGGAAGCGCAGGGCACTGAATTAATGGGTACTAAAATTTGGGACACCTGAGGAGAAAAATGCGGCATATTTTGAACATTGTCAGAAGATTCCTGGACAGCATCTGTCTTAGACAATATTGGCTCAAAAAGTCTATCCTTAAAATTTTAAGTTCTCTCAACACATGAGGAACAAAAAGGAATTGGTGGTTCAATATTAGCATTCAAACATAAAGGACATCTGTAATCTACAACAGAGTCTTTGTCCATCTTAACAGAATAAATATAAATAATTAAATTATGAACAAATTTAATAAAGAAAAAAACACTACTGTCTCTTTAAATTTTAAAAAGAAACTGCTTTATTTTTTTAATAAAAACAAAAACGTTACTGCTTTATTTTTCAAGATATGCGAAATAAAAACGTCTTAACACCTCAAACAGCCTCTACACCTCAGCTATAGCTTTGCTGAGGTGCCTATCCTAGCAGGATAACGAAATAACTGATTCTTAAATTTAAAATGGAGCTGTTTCAGAAATGTCAGGCTAGCAAATAACCATTTGATTTGAAAAATGTTAAGATGCAGATATCTCTCCTCCATATACAGGAAGGGAGAGCAAAATAAGTGTGCAACAGATACATTTTTACCTCACACAAGCCATAATAAAAGCACCAAAATGAGCCAAGTTCTCCTCAAGTCCCCAGTGCCTGCAATACTGCCATACATAATCTCCCTTACAACACTAGGAGTAATGTATTAAATATCCCTGTTAGGGAAATAGTAAAGTGCCATGTTTTTTCCTTAAAACTGCTTAAGAAAATAAATTAGCACTTACCTCAATAAATCTGCCTGGCAGCAAGTCAGCTCACTAGGTTTGGAGAGGTCCTTTCTCTCACATTGACCTGTGGGAAATAATAATAAGGGCAGCAACTTTTATTTAAATATGAGGGAGGCGCAGTGAGAATTATGTCCCACAAGTTCCCTTTGCTTAAAAGCCACCAATGCTCTACTGAAGAGACTGAAATGGACTACAGCTACAACCTGGAGTAAAAACAGCACATACTTGTACTGCAAATAAAATAATAAAATCTTGATTGAAGAATCTTTCCAGCACCTAACTTTACCACTTCCTTACTCTAACGTAGGCAAAGAGAATGACTGGGGTTGGAGGGAAGGGAGGTGATATTTAACAGCTTTGCTGTGGTGCTCTTTGCCGCCTCCTGCTGGCCAGGAGGTGAATATCCCAATAGTAATTAGATGATCTGTGGACTCACTGTGTCATTAGAAAGAAATCAATATTACTGTATAATGGATACTGTACCAGAGAAACTAGGGTTTTTATTAAAAGGTTTACTTGAATTTGCTAAGAGTCCAACAAGAAGAGTGTGTGTGTGTGTGTGTGTGTGGGGGGACAAACAATAAAACAAAACCCCAAACAAGTAGTATGTGGACAGCCCTACTAATGATTAAACTCAGTTGTTTCAGCCACACCCATTGCTAACAGGTGCATAAAATCCACCACATAGTCATGCAATCTCTGACTTTAAGCATGTTAAGGTCATAGGATGTCACAACTCAGGTTTGTGAAATTTCTGCCCTACTAGATACGCCCTGGCTAAATATAAATGCTATTATTCTGAGGTGGAAGTGTCTAGGAAACAGCACACAAAGTGTTCGACCACACACAGCAGGGATGGAAAGTGCTGAAGAACATATACATAGCCTATCATCTCTTACATTACTCACTAAGGCTGGGGTCATCAATTGTGGACCTCCAGAAGTTTTGGAACTACATTTTCCATGATGCTCAGCCGTGAAAATTAAGTTCCAAAACCTCTGGAGGGCCACAATTGATGATCCCTGCACTAGGGAGTTCAGAACCGTCTCTGGAAGCAACATCAGCCCAAGAACTGTGTGCTAACGGCTTTATGAAATGAGTTTCCATGGCCGAACAGTTGTACACAAGCCTCACAACAACATTCACCATGTCAAGTGTTGGCTAGAATGGTGTAAACCCCAGTACCACTGGACTCTGGAGCAGGGGAAACATTTTGTCTGAAGTGATGAGCCATGCTTCAGTATCTGGCAGTCCGATGAATCGGTGTGTCTGTCAGATGCTAGGAGAAAACACTTCTTACCAGAATGCATAGGGCCTACTGTCAGAGGCGTAACTAGAAACCACAGGGCCCGGTTGCAAGAATCTAATAAGGTCACCCCCACCCCCCCCAAAAAAAGGTGAATTTGATACATCTTTTTTTTTAACATTTAACACAGAAAAAAAAAACGTGAATCAGATTACATGTCTGCAAAAGGAGGTACCCTGTGCCCATAGTCTGTGAGATGGTCTGATCCCCTAATACTGTATACAGTGACACTGTTTAACCCACCAGTACTGTATATAGTGAGATAGTGACACAGTCTGTGATCTGCCAGTGAGATGGCTGGCCTGACCCTACCCGCCCCAGTACTTTATAAAGTGACCACAGTAGTCTGTGACATGGTCCAGCCCCCCCGCACTGTATAGTGTCACAGTTTACCCCCCACGCTGTAGTAACAAGGTCTGTAATTTGCTGGTTCCACAAACATACACACACAAACACCAATGGGTAGGGGGGGCGGAGCTAACCGCCAAAGTAACTGGACGCACACTGCAGTGGCTCCCAGCTCCAGCAGTGATTTTGGGGTAGATATTACATGGCAAGTGGGAGATGTACTCTAAACCCCTACCTAAGAGCTTACTATACAGATTTGTGGAAGATCCGGGAGCGTTTTTACAGCCCACTGTCAGGGCAGCTTGATGCGGCCTGGTTGTGAGGTGGTGGGATCATGGTGGACCCCTGCATGGCTATCTTGGCCCTTTTTGAGGACTATGACAATAAATTGATGAGCAGGCTAGATCGGCTTCTTCTGACCGTTGGACACCGGGATGCGGAAGAGGAAATCGCTGAGCCCTATGATCATGCGGCTGTGGCAGTCGACACACACGTGGCTGCTGCTCGGGAGACTTCTGCGCGCCATCTCCTATCAGTGTCAGCCTGCTCTTTAGAAACAGCTCTAACTCACGGGAGCAGAGGCCACTCGATACATGCCCCGGGCCTGGGAACTGCGGCTGGTGCACAAGAGCTAAAGGAGGAAACAGCTGGAAGAAGAGCTGCAGCTGGGGTTCCTGAGCTGCCTGGAGAGAGGCCCGCGGTTACATCTACGATGGAGGTTGCGACTTTGGAAGCAAGCTATCCTGTCGGGTGGGCTCTTTCTTTCCATTGCCTAGATTTGTGGTGCAGCCGTTCTGCTGTACATTTATTTCTGCTGACTTCTCAGGGGCCCAGAGAACTTGGCTGGATCACTCCATATCAGACCCCCCATAGCAACAAAACTGGAGTAGGTTGATTCCTATTGCACTCTACACGGCTGCAACCGTCAACCTAATAAAGTGTAAAACCCCAACGTAGGTTGTTAATTTCTCCTACTTCATGACGGCAATACTGCCTGAGACTTTAATGGGGAGACTTGAAATGGAATAAGTAACCGGGAGAGTGCTGCCTATACATTACAGCCTTTGGTGACTCTTTAAAGGAATAGATGAGTACTTTGAATAGGGTCACTGGTGTCTAAGCTTAATGTGTGATTGTTAGTAAGCTATTCTAGTTAATTATACAATTTTAATAGACACGTATTTAACTTGCTTCCTTATAATGTGAAGTTTTGCGTAGCTCTTATCTATATGCTTATTTTATGTACTATGTTTGAGTTTGAAGTGACCTAGTTATTTGGTCTTCTACTAGGGATTCTGCACTTAGGTTAGGTTGCACATTCCTTTAGCTAATATGCCAGATTCCCCTGAGAGGATGTTGGCCGCTACTCCTATAAGCCTATAGCTTCCCATCATGCTGCAGCTCTTCTACTAGGTAACTAGTATTGTGTTTAATTGCTTAAAAGAAAAAAAGAGAAAACACCATTATAATGTACATATTGTCTTACCTGATGTCTATCTATGGTGGACTGGATTTCTACTTGATATGCGCAATTCAGGGAATTAGCATCATTAATAGCTCCTCTTTTCACATTAATATACAATAAGCTTGTCTGTGTCTAACAGTAGTTTGTAAAAATCTATCTATGGGAGCTGCTATTGTTCAATCAGATTCACATAGTTTACTACTTCTCCTGATTGCTGATGCACACCTACCATGTATTGCTAATGTTGAAATCCTAGGTCCCTGGTAGTAAATTCAGAAGCCATTACCCCCGCCATAGTGCTCTATGCTAGATAATTGGATAATATTGTCACTTAGTTTTCTCTTTATACAGTTATAGTCTCTTTATACAGTTATATGCATTTTTTTTATATAGTTATTATTATACAGCACATACAGAATGCCATTTATCGTGTGAGCCCTGGGGAACTGGCTGTATCTGAAACCTCTGTATTATTCTTTCATCAATGATGGAGCTTATTTTATTGTTAGGTATGTTAATCAGCTCTGATAGGGTATACTAGTATGGGTCTATTCTCCGCCCCCCACCACTTTTGTGCGGTAGGGATGAACACTCTTTCCACCGCACTTCCTTTTGGCAGAGTTAAGCAGTCTCTGCTCAGTCTGGAGAACCATGGCTAAGTTTCCCCCTGCATTTATATGAAAAGGTTCTTCGGGCCATAATTTAGGAAATTTTCCTCTGTTTATTATATTCTGGTTTTCTGAAGATTATCTAGAATACTGGGTTTATAAATTTTCACGTTTCCATAAATGTTCAGTGTTAATATTTAACTATGTTTACAATGTCAACTGGGGTATGCTTTAGTGCATCACTGTTATCAGCTGGTAGAGTAATTTTTGTGCCCTATTTGTACTTCTATCTTTTTGTGAATGTCTATCTAATCCACAGTTTGCCTCTATTTCATGCACACTGAAATTGGTCTTTTTACTATGAACTGCATCAATATGTCCTCAATGGTCCAATGCAGTCTCTGGTCCCTCGATTGGACCTGTTTGTTTAGAGGACGCTATGTACCTATAACAAGAAAATGAGGTGCCTGGAACGATTTGGCATGTCACTCCGATGTCTGTTGATATTGTAATCTGTTTGATGTGACTGTTTGTATACGCTATTTTTACCTCAATAAAAATAAAAAGTTAAAAAACAAAGAAACAATAGTGAAGCATCCCATCACATCAGTGCAGGCAGTGGCAGGTCAACGTTTTTTATTGAATTTTTTTTTTAAAACTTTAAAGCTGCCCCCCCCCCCTCGGGGGCCCAGTCACAGTAGTAACCTCTGCACCCCCTGTCTACTGTGTTGGAGGATGGTAATGGCCTGGAGCTGTTTTTCAGAATTTGGGCTAAGCCCCTTAGTTCCAGTGTAGGGCCATGTTTATGGTACAGGATACAAAAGATATTTTAGACAATTGTTTTTTCCCCAACTTTGTGGAAACATTTTGGGAGAAGGTTCTTTCCTGTTCCAGCAGGACTGTGCCCCTATGCATGAAGCAAGGTCCATGAAGACAGTTTGACTAATTTAATGTTGAGAAATGAGAGTGGCCTACACAGAGACCTGGCCTCAACCCTAGTGAACATCTTTGTGATGAATTTGCCCACCTATTGGAAGACAGACCTTCTCATCCACCATCAGGGCCCGAACTAACAAATGCTCTTTTGGCTGTAGGGGCACAAAGTTATCACAGACACTCTAAAACTTCTGGGAAAGATTTCCACATTGAGTGGCAACTGTCAAGTTTTTATATCTTCCTATGTACATGACTAGACTCAGAAATGAAGTCCAAACCAATACATAGGTTTAATAAACCCTGGTTACTTTTTGTCACTAGAGATCAAGTTGTATGCCTGCTCTTTAGTAATGACATTTTATACACACTGATTTACACAAAAGAACCAAACATAATGTTGAAACTACGGCTTTATTAAATCACAAAAAAAATATCTTTAAAATGGCAGCCAGAGGGTGTAAAAGCTTCACTTGTCATATCCAAATTGCAGAATATATCCATGTTTATCCTCCAGATCAGAAGAAGCTTGCCATAAATTCTTTTGTGCGCAATTTATAAGACAGCTGGAAACACCTGCAGTACAATAAGCAAAATTAAAAAAAAAAAAAAAAAAAAAAAAAAAAAAAGGTTATGGCAGATCATAATTTTAAAGCTTTAGCAAAAAAAAAAAAGGTTGAAAGTTGTGTACCTGTAAAAACCTCTCTAGTCATCAATGCCCTAGGGGCCAGACCGACAATTGTTTCCGGTTTAATTTGTTTCAGATCAGAAAACACTCTGAATGTGGATGTAGCTACCGCTAGACTGATGCAAGTCTACAAAGTATGACGTGCAATAATAATAGGCTGTGTGTTTAACCCCCCCAAAAACAGGTATGGCACTTTGACAGCAGCAAAGCACTACCAAAGACGAAGCTCAGTGATGGCTAACCTTGGCCTCCAGATGTTTTTGAACTACATATCCCATGGTGCTTAGGCACTCTGCAGTCTAGTTGGGAAATGTAGTTTCGAAACATCTTGGGTGGCAAGGTTAGCCATCAATGACCTAGATTAACACATCTGGTAACCAATGCAAATATGTGAGGAGCCACTAATCTAGGTCATTAAATTGAAAAATCTTTTAATCTGTATGCTCTGAATGATGAAAGTTTTAGATTTTAAATTGGAGTTAGATCAAGAGACCACGACTATAAAGCATAAGGGAAAGATAAATAGCATTTTTTTGTTTTTTTTGTTTTAAAACTAACCCCACTTACATGCTATTGTTTTGTTTTTTGTTTTATTTACTAACAGATTTGCCATCATAGAATGTAATGCATTTGTATTAACTCCTCACATGTCAATCGTCCCAGTTCACAATAAACTAGGGACTAGCCAACACCATTATAAAATTAGTTTTTACCATTAAGAAATAGTGAAATATAGCTTGAACCTCTTATATAAAGAATATAAAAAATGACCACCATTCAAAGCAAATAGGGATTATATTTACCCTGACACAAAGTGTAAATGTAGATAAAAATAAACACGCACATAAGAGACTAACTGAAGAATGGTAATGGTTAAATCATCAGTAACGGAAACTTACTAGTGCATGGTCTGAATAAAGACTATTTGGAATAAAAGTAAATCACTGCCGTAGTAAGTTTGCTGACTAAAACCAAGGGGAATTACAATATTCAAGGCCAGTAAAATGTAATGTGCTACAGCGTCACAACTCTTCATTCGTTCACAGGGGCTAAATCCATACGTTTTGGCCCTGACGCGGTTTTAGATTAGTAGCAGGCAGAAGATTGCTTGTCTGAAATCTGCAGATTAAAATAAAAAAGTAGATCTTAGAGTAAGGAACAAGACAACTTGATGCTTTAGGGTGTATAAAGGGGAACAAAAGTACAAAGTTATAGATGCCTTTCCCATATTAACAGCAAACATTAAGTATAAATTAAATACATAAAAGCAAAACAGACATATAAGATAAAACGTATGAAACTATACAGAAACACCTTAAGGGTGCAAAAAAACTGAACACAAGGGCAAAATGCCAAAGGCTCTTGATATAAAACGACTAGAGGAACAGGATTACTGTCTGCTTCAGCTTTCCATGAGCACAGAAAGTGGGAGCAGCCGCGCTCTGCTCCCACAAACCATAGAGCACAGTCCACACACAGACTGCAATTTGTGCCTCTTGCCATTGTTTGCTCAATCTCATTTCCAGAGATTTTAATCTTACCAGTAGATCCCTTGCATTCAGTGGGAAAACTAACAAAGAAAAACAAACAAACTAATTCTTAAGTATTAATGTATAAACAATGTCAGTTTTTGTTTTTATATTCCCAGTCTTACCTTCAGGAAACACTGTAATTAACGTTTCCAGACATACTTTCTGGAAACACCTTGCTTGCGCAAACAAACTGAAAATTTACTACCAAAATGGTTTTATGGAACTTCCAGTTAGGGTTTTGTTGTTGTAGATTATGTGACTGACTTTGAACAGTGAGGTTGTAAAAGCATTTTACCACAATTGTTTTGTTGCGTTCCAAATCAAGTTACATGTGACTGGGAAAGGATCCACTGAAGGAGATGTCATCAACAAGTCTCCCTCCAATGCGGTGCCATCAAGTTACGTCTTAACTTCTCGTCTTCAAAGGGGAACCGGCTTACCCAATTGCTTCATACTCACTACACATGCGGTAACAACAAAACGCAAGGGACAATATGCCAAAGGCTCATAATGTAGATACATACGTATCCAACTATGGAACAGATTGGATTCTGCCTAGCTTCCCACAAACAGGGAAGTGGGAGCAGTCGGTCGCCCTGCTTCCACTGTCCATGAATGCAGTCAGCAAACAGAATGCAATGCATA
This sequence comes from Bombina bombina, assembly GCF_027579735.1. Taxonomy (NCBI): domain Eukaryota; kingdom Metazoa; phylum Chordata; class Amphibia; order Anura; family Bombinatoridae; genus Bombina; species Bombina bombina. The sequence goes on along the minus strand of NC_069505.1, from coordinate 96,123,042 downwards.
CCTGATGATAGAGATGTGAATTCTGAGATTTTGTGAACCTCCAAAGGCAGGTGGTGGCGGCCCTTTGTGCACTTGGCTAATTTCATTGCCAAATGAATTTCGCCAACAAAGTAGCCAAGCAGCACAAAGGGCCACTGCCGTCTGCATTCGTGGGTTCACATAGCCTCAGAATGCACATGCCTACCAGATGGCCGTGATGGACCAAATCTCACACTGTCTGTATGAGATTTTGTTTAACACTAACATCCCTTTTATTCAGGAGTAACAGCTCATGAAGCAAGCACTCAACAAAGGGGCAAGCAACGACCTCTGCAGCGGCGGCAACCAGGACAAGCGACAACCTCTGCGCGGGCGGCAACCAGGACAAGCGATGACCTCTGCGGCGGCGGCAACCATGACAAGCGGCTACTACCAGGACAAGAGACGACCTCTGCGGTGGCTACCAGGACAAGCGACGACCTCTGCGGAGGCTACCAGGACAAGCGACGACCTCTGCGGCAGCAAACCCTCTCTCCAAGACCATCAAGGAACCTTCTTACCCAATTGCCAAGAACTCACTACACATGCGGTCACAAACAGTAAATAAGGGACAATATGCCAAAGGCTCATGATGTAGATACATACGTATCTGACTATGGAACAGATTGGATTCTGCCTAGCTTCCCACAAACAGGGAAGTGGGAGCAGTCGGTCGCCCTGCTTCCACTGTCCATGAATGCCGTCAGCAAACAGAATGCAATGCATACCTGATGATAGGGATGTGAATTCTGAGATTTTGTGAACCTCCAAAGGCAGGTGGTGGCAGCCCTTTGTGCACTTGCCTAATTTCATTGCCAAATGAATTTTGGCAACAAAGTAGCCAAGCGGCACAAAGGGCCACTGCCGTCTGCATTCGTGGGTTCACAAAGCCTCAGAATGCACATGCCTACCAGATGGCCGTGATGGACCAAATCTCACACTGTCTGTATGAGATTTTGTTTAACACTAACATCCCTTTTATTCAGGAGTAACAGCTCATGAAGCAAGCACTTGACAAAGGGGCAAGCAACGACCTCTGTGGCGACGGCAACCAGGACAAGCGACGACCTCTGCGGCAGCGGCAACCAGGACAAGCGGCTGCTACCAGGACAAGAGACGACCTCTGCGGTGGCTACCAGGACAAGCGACGACCTCTGCGGCAGCAAACCCTCTTTCCAAGACCATCAAGGAACCTTCTTACCCAATTGCCAAGAACCCACTACACATGCGGTCACAAACAGTAAATAAGGGACAATATGCCAAAGGCTCATGATGTAGATACATAATGTATCTGACTATGGAACAGATTGGATTCTGCCTAACTTCCCACAAACAGGGAAGTGGGAGCAGTTGGCTAGTCTGCTTCTACTGTCAATAAAAGCAGTAAGCGAACACAGAATGCAGTGCGTACCAGATGATAGAGATGTTCATTTGGAGGTTTTGTCAACCTCTGAATGCAGAAGGTGGCGTCCCTTTGTGCCACTTGGCTATTTTCGTTGCACAAGAAATATGGAAACGAAAATAGCCAACAGCACGAACAGCTGCTTTCTTCCACATTCAGAGGTTCACAAAACCTCCCAATGCACACGTCTACCAGATGTTCATGATGGACCAAATCTCAAACTGTCCGTATGAGATTTTTTTTTAACACTACATCCCTCATATTCAGGAGTGACAGCCCATGAAGCAAACACTCGACAACGGGTAATTGAGAACCTTTGTGGCAGGAGCAGGTTAAGCGACAACCTCTGCGTCATCTTTCACCATCTGGGAATGGCAAGGATCCACTGTATTATCATCTTTCAACATCTGGGAATGGCAAGGATCCACTGAAGTGGGCGTCATCAACAAGCCTCTCTCCAAGACAGTGCCATCAAGTTATATCTAAATGTCTGTCTTCAGTGACAGCGCATGAATCAAACACTTGACAATGGGGTAAGTGCTCAAGCCATAATATACGAGTAGGCATACATGCCTGAAAATAGGGAATAAGGTACATTGACCTTATACATGCAAAACTTACCAAACGTATGGCATCGGCTTTAAATAACGGTTCCAGACGTCTGTTTTGTCCCGTAAGTTCAGGAGGTTGGTTTAATCAGTTGAAAACCAACAATTCATTATGGCTTGAGTACACCAGGCAAAGCAGTAGCTAATTGCAATCCATGGAAAAGATATTAATGCCTGGTGGTTAAAAGGCTTAAAAACTTTTTGTTTGTATACAAACTCATTTTGTTTGCAATTGCAAACAAAGTTCCATCAAGGTGTTCGATCCAATAATGGCTTTAGAGATCTGGTTAATTGACCAGTCTCCTTCCTTGAAGTAAACGATTTTGGCAGTGTACATCCATCTGGCTTGGTATGTAGTTTATGAATGGCTTTTATGTTGGCTCATAAATAGGGACAGCAAAATAATTTTTTTCTCTGGAGGCAAACGGTTAGCGGATTCAAAAAGAAAACAGTACATAGAACATATAGGAAAGGCATCAATAGCTCCAGTCTGCCCTTACCTGTGAGAGGTCCTGAAGCTCACATTCTGCCACCTTCACAGAAAAGGTCTTTAGTGATCTCTCATAAAGCACAGAAGTGTTGTTGTGCTCACAGATTTCATGTAATGTGTAAGCATCTTTAGATAGTGCTCTGAGGGAGAAAAAAAAAAGTATAAATACATATGTTTGTAAGCTCATATAAGTAAAAATGTTATTGTTGGCCAAACACCTTCAGAAAAAAAAAAAAAAAAAGTCACTTACTTGTTCAGTGGTACAAATGGAGCATTTAGTGATGCTCCCACTGTCCATACACACAGCTGCCATGGAGATTGTGCATTGCACCTACAGCCCATGACATATGGGGGGGGGTCATTTTTACACTATAGGCTTTAGTCACTTGTGATTTAAAAGGTATTTAGGAATATGTGCCTTAGCATTCAGTATGTTTTATTTCCAGTGATGTCAAGCAGTATGGACAATTCTCTTGCCCGTTTGTGGTAAGAAAGTTTTTACTTTAGTTTTTTTTTTTTTTTTTTTTTTTAATATGCAGTTTTGCTGTTGCTGAAAAGGAAGTGTGCACTATGAGCTATATTGAACATCTATAAGGTTAGGCCAAGTACTAGGAAAAAGGAGATATTAGATATGCCATGCTAGGGCAGAGTTGTATAAAGAGACATGTATACTATTTACTAGAACATACACACACTTTAGAGCATACTTTATCCTAGTTTCATGTCCAGAGGCTTTAGAAAGATTGAAATCTGCCATAGCTTTCAGCTGTACTCATAAGCAGAGGGGGCAGGCGCGAACTGCTCCCTATGTCTACAAACATTGCTTCCATGTACAGATTGCTCACTATAACTTCTGCCAATGACCATGTGGGGGAAATACATTGTCATACAAGCTATTGTTAATGGAGCAAAATGTCTGTTAGAGGCAATAACTAAGATTAAGGGAAGTTATGGATTATTTTAGTACAGTTACAGGACCAATGGCATCAGACAGAATGCAACTCACCATAGCAATTATGGGCAGTGAAACAGGCTCAGTCTGCTTCCATGGACGACAAAACTACTATGTGCAGATTGTTTACTGCAAATTCTGCCAGTGACCATGGGGGACAACTACTACATATTAAATTAGAGACTGATAGATATAGATAACAGATTACATCTCTCCAGACTGAGGGCAGCCATTGTCAAACAAACCACTTTGCACAATGACACCATCTTGTTTCCAACCACTACAGCCATTCCTAAAGTAATCAGATATTGCAATAAGTCAAGTTTGATTTTTTGTGCGTTATAATCACAAGACTTTAACCAGATACTGTATTCAGGCTATTGTCTGACTCCTTCTGTCATGGGTGCTAGATTTTTTAAATCTAAACTTAACATTCCAGTGCTGTGTTCACACATGTACAACAACTCTCCTTCAGATACCTGTAACCTAGGTAATGAACACCCATAATTAGTTCATGAAATTTATTTTTTAAAGGGTCATGAAATCCAAAAGGTATCTTGTGTTTCAGAAAGAGCACTTAATTTCAAACAATTCTTACATCTTATCAATTTTGCTGCATTCTCTTGAAATTCTTTATTGAAGGAGCAGCAATGCACTAGCTGAAAACACCAATAAGCCAATGGTAATAGGTATATATGTGCAGCCACCAATCACCAGATAGCTCCCCGCTCTTACGCCTACCTTGGTATGCTTTTCAAAGGATAACAAATAATGAAAAATTAGGTAATAGAAATATATTGGAATGTTTGAAATTGCACGTTCTACCCAACTCATGTATGAATTTGTGTTTCACATCTTTTTTAAAACACTGTGTTTAACTGATTTCTAGAGCTATTAACAGGAAATAAATAAAAGCACATTTACAGTACATTAATATTTTGTCAGTACACTGCATAAACCATATTACAAAAACAAAAATCTAATACAGCAATGACAAAAACCCTGGAGATAGATAGTGATCATTCTACCATTGCCACACTAATGGGGAAATACCCTACACCAACTAAGTCAAATTAGTTTAATTAGAACTCACTCCACTAATCTACTATGCAGGTTTATTCACCTGATACTTTTGGTAATGCAGCTATAAACACACTATTGCAAACTGCGTAGTTAAGCCACAAGAAATATCAACCATTACCATTTGCCAAAACAGAACTGAAATAGTAGCAATCTTGCTTGGTAGAGTACTTTATATAGGCATCATAACGTTAGTACACTGTTACTTTTGGCAGGTATCCACTCCCAGGTTTAAAATTATTGCAGGGTACTCAGCTGTTAACACTCATGTATCAAAAGTAAAATAGTAACATGCAGTGTTAGTTGTATAACTTTTCTGTTGGATAGCAATTTAATACACTTAGTAACACTTTATAGCCATTAGTCGGTACTGTATGCTCTCACATAACCCGATCTTCGAGTAAACATGTATAATATAATGTATCCACAGTGAAATGTAGTGAAGATATCAATTCTGTGATGTCGAGCTCAACTCCGTGTACTAATAAAACAAATCCAGGTTACTCAATGTTTTCCGGCCCCACTATGCAGGATGGTGGACAATCCATAACACTCCTCACCGGACAGCGTTTGTTTTTTTGTTTCAGCCCCTGGGTAGCACTTGCTGATTGTTGTCTAAATGTAGTTAACAATCACCAAGCGCTAACCATGTGCTGAACCAAAAATGGTGCTGGCTCCAAAGCTTACATTCTTTCTTTTTCAAATAAAGATACCAAGAGAATGAAGAAAAATTTATAATAGGACTAAATTAAAAAGTTGCTTAAAATTGCATGCTCTATCTGAATCATGAAAGTTTAATTTTGACTAGACTATCCCTTTAAAGGCATTCTTGCAAACCTTTTTTCAAATAAAGATACCAAGAGAAATAATGTGTGTGTGTGTATATATATATATATATATATATATATATATATATATATATATATATATATATATATATATATATATATATATATATATATATATATATATATACTGTATATATATATATACTGTATATATATATATATATATACAGTATATATATATATATATATACTGTATATATATATATATACAGTATATATATATATATATATATATATATATATATATATATATATATATATATATATATATATATATATATCATACAATCACTCCATAAACACATACCAAAAACACTGCATATATAATTTGCAGAAAATATGCTAATAAAATGGATTTTTACCATTTGCCAATAAAAAAAAAATGTCCCCGGATTTCATTTTAAAAATCTGGTCACCTTACTTCAAGGGGCAGGGACACAGTCTTATATGTGCACCCAAACCCACAGAGCCGTAAGTTTTAAAAAGAGAGAAGCACACAGAATGCATTCAACTTTTAAAGGGGCAACTCACATGACACACACACAGACTTAATTGTACAGGCGCACACACAAGAAGCATATATGTTAAGCAACCAATCAGCAGCTAGCTCCCAGAAGTGCTTTGCTGCTTCTGAGCCTACCTAAGTATTTTTTAACAAAGGATAGCAAAAGAATGAAACAAATTAAATAATAGAAGTTTATTGGAAAGTTTAAAATTTCATGCTCTGTGTGAATCATAAAATAAAATCGCGTTTCATATCCCTTTAAGATATTAAAGGGCTATTATAGTCGAAAAAATGACATACTCTAATCTGTTAGAGCATGTCAATTTACGGCAATTGATCCTGCTTTACTGTGTGTTTAACCCCTTCAAAGGGTAACAGTTACACACAGAGTAAAAGTGCAGCTAGGGACCAGCGGAGCACTTCCAGAATCTGCATCTGAGTTGTGCAACTAGCGCTTCTGATTGGTTCCCTTTGCAAGGATTAAACACACAGTAGTGCAGGGACGTTAGTCGTAAAAATTACATACTCATTTTTTTACTATAATGGCCCTTTAACTGTATATACTTCTTAAATTTACAAACTAGTAGAAATACACATACTTTATATTTTTATTAGACGTACTTATACTGGCCAAACGATAAAATGTTAACCTGCTGGCTGTCACCCAAACTGATATAAAACGGAACCGTGACGATCAGCATTATACTGGAAAACAAGGGATATGCCTTATGTTTGATATTCCATTTAAAAAAATAAAAAAATTATGTTTGTGCTTCTAGAAATAAACACAAAACACAGCACTGGTACAATTAATCCCTGGTGATATTCTAGAGATGGAAGTAAGAATGTAAACCAAGGAAGGGATAATCAATAGTGTTAACAAGAAAACAGAAATAAAACTGTAATTTACGCCATTTGTTTTCCACAGAAGGTGATAATTAATATATAGTTTAACAAAAATTGTATTTACCCATTTAATTAATCACTGTTGTTTTGATACTACACGGATTAATTCTGTCTCTGAAGGTAAACATTTCAGATGGTTCTGTGCAATATATATATGAGCAGCTGGGCGCTGAGGTGACACAGAAAACTGAGCCGGCACTCTGCATTCTGACTACAAAAAGGAGATACGTGTATTTTACTGTCCATAAAAAGGTAAGTGTAAGTTATAGTCTGTAAGGAGACAAGGGTATGTTATAGTCTGTAAGGATAATCCAAAAAGTAGAGTGGATCAGCACAACAAACAATAGTGCACGTGTGATAGAGGTATACTGCTTTACCCCAATATAAATGCAGAGTTCAAAGAATCACCAGCACTTCTAAGTTTTAAGAAACTTTTATTGGAAACGCTATTAAAAATGTGACGTTTCGGGGTATGTTTTACCCCGACATACCCCGAAACTTCACATTTTTAATAGAGTTTCCAATAAAAGTTTCTTAAAACTTAGAAGTGCCGGTGATTCTTTGAACTCTGCATAGTCTGTAAGGAGACAGGGGTATGTTATAGTCTGCAAGGAGATAAGTGTATGTTATAGTCTGTAAGGAGACAAGGGTATGTTATAGTCTGCAAGGAGATAAGTGTATGTTATAGTCTGTAAGTAGACAAGTGTATGTTATAGTCTGCAAGGAGATAAGTGTATGTTATAGTCTGTAAGGAGACAAGGGTATGTTATTGTCTGTAAGGAGACAAGTGTATGTTATAGTCTGTAAGGAGACAAGGGTATATTATAGTCTATAAGAAAACAAGTGTATGCTATAGTCTGCAAGGAGACAAGGGTATGTTATAGTCTGTAAGGAGACAAGTGTATGTTATAGTCTTCAAGGAGATACGTGTATGTTATAGTCTGCAAGGAGACAAGGGTATGTTATAGTCTGTAAGGAGACAAGTGTATGTTATAGTCTGCAAGGAGACAAGGGTATGTTATAGTCTGTAAGGAGACAAGGGTATGTTATAGTCTGTAAGGAGACAGGGGTATGTTATAGTCTGCAAGGAGATAAGTGTATGTTATAGTCTGCAAGGAGACAAGGGTATGTTATAGTCTGTAAGGAGACAAGGGTATGTTATAGTCTGTAAGGATAATCCAAAAAGTAGAGTGGATCAGCACAACAAACAATAGTGCACGTGTGATAGAGGTATACTGCTTTACCCCAATATAAATGCAGAGTTCAAAGAATCACCGGCACTTCTAAGTTTTAAGAAACTTTTATTGGAAACGCTATTAAAAATGTGACGTTTCGGGGTATGTTTTACCCCGACATACCCCGAAACTTCACATTTTTAATAGAGTTTCCAATAAAAGTTTCTTAAAACTTAGAAGTGCCGGTGATTCTTTGAACTCTGCATAGTCTGTAAGGAGACAGGGGTATGTTATAGTCTGCAAGGAGATAAGTGTATGTTATAGTCTGTAAGGAGACAAGGGTATGTTATAGTCTGCAAGGAGATAAGTGTATGTTATAGTCTGTAAGTAGACAAGTGTATGTTATAGTCTGCAAGGAGATAAGTGTATGTTATAGTCTGTAAGGAGACAAGGGTATGTTATTGTCTGTAAGGAGACAAGTGTATGTTATAGTCTGTAAGGAGACAAGGGTATATTATAGTCTATAAGAAAACAAGTGTATGTTATAGTCTGCAAGGAGACAAGGGTATGTTATAGTCTGTAAGGAGACAAGTGTATGTTATAGTCTTCAAGGATATAAGTGTATGTTATAGTCTGCAAGGAGACAAGGGTATGTTATAGTCTGTAAGGAGACAAGTGTATGTTATAGTCTGCAAGGAGACAAGGGTATGTTATAGTCTGTAAGGAGACAAGGGTATGTTATAGTCTGTAAGGAGACAGGGGTATGTTATAGTCTGCAAGGAGATAAGTGTATGTTATAGTCTGCAAGGAGACAAGGGTATGTTATAGTCTGTAAGGAGACAAGGGTATGTTATAGTCTGCAAGGAGATAAGTGTATGTTATAGTCTGCAAGGAGACAAGGGTATGTTATAGTCTGTAAGGAGACAAGTGTATGTTATAGTCTGTAAGGAGACAAGGGTATGTTATAGTCTGTAAGGAGACAAGGGTATGTTATAGTCTGTAAGGAGACAGGGGTATGTTATAGTCTGCAAGGAGACAAGGGTATGTTATAGTCTGTAAGGAGACAAGTGTATGTTATAGTCTGCAAGGAGACAAGGGTATGTTATAGTCTGTAAGGAGACAAGGGTATGTTATAGTCTGTAAGGAGACAGGGGTATGTTATAGTCTGCAAGGAGATAAGTGTATGTTATAGTCTGTAAGGAGACAAGGGTATGTTATAGTCTGCAAGGAGATAAGTGTATGTTATAGTCTGTAAGGAGACAAGGGTATGCTATAGTCTGCAAGGAGATAAGTGTATGTTATAGTCAGTAAGGAGACAAGGGTATGTTATAGTCTATAAGAAAACAAGTGCATGTTATAGTCTGCAAGGAGACAAGGGTATGTTATAGTCTGTAAGGAGACAAGTGTATGTTATAGTCTGTAAGGAGACAAGTGTATGTTATAGTCTGCAAGGAGATAAGTGTATGTTATAGTCTGTAAGGAGACAAGTGTATGTTATAGTCTTTAAGGAGACAAGTGTATGTTATAGTCTGCAAGGAGATAAGTGTATGTTATAGTCTGTAAGGAGACAAGTAGGTCTGCAACTAACGATTATTCTCATAATCGATTAATTAGCCGATTATTTTTTTGATTAATTGACTAATTGGATTTAAAAAAACAATTCAACCCGATCAAATACGATCAAGTTGATTGACAGCCCCTGAATCTGCAGGGGGCGTTGCTGCACCAGCAGTTCACAAGAGCTGCTGGCGCAATGCTGAATGCGGAGAGCATATTGCTCTCCGTATTCAGAGAGGTCTGTCGGACATGATCCGCAATGTCGGATCATGTCCGACAGGCCTTTCATAAATGGGCCCCAATGAGTGTTACAAATATAAACTTCAGACTAAAACTTTTCAAAATTACATTAACACAACTGTTTGTTCAATTTTTAAGCAGGAGGACACATTTTTGTAATTAAGCAAAACAAAACCACAAACTTTTTAAAAAGAGGTAGACTATCACTGTTTATAACTTTCTGTTATTCACTCTTTCAGTAACTTTGCATTGAAATGCAAAAATGTCAACAAGTCCACTTGCTCATGGCTGAGGCTGGTTCTCTTTTTGCAAGCTATTTTGCCTGCAGCAGAGAAAAGGCGCTCAGATGGTGTTGAGGTGCTTGAGATGCATAAGTAGGGTTTTGCCAATTTCACCAAGGTGGGATATTTATCCTTGTTAACTCTCCACCAATGCAAGGGGCCTCTTAACAAAGTAAGCCTGGTCTTCAATCCAACATAAAAATATCTTGAATATCTATATGCAGTGGTAAATAACCAGCTATAAGGTTAGGGAAAAAATATCTAGACCACTCTTAAAATAAGATATATACTTATAGAGGTTGAATCTGGTACAAATTACAATTTATTAGAAATATAAAAAAACAAATAAGTCAAAAGCACTAAGGAATATATATTAATAACAGAACAAAGCCTTACACATTTATCTATACAGTACATATAATTAGCAATAGCAATCAATCCACACTAATAATTGTGCAAACAGATAATAGTGCACATCAATTCAAATAACAAATCCCATTAATCTAGGGGCTAGGTGTAAATAACAAGCTTGGTACTATATCATGCAAAACACTCCTATTTTATTGACTCCTATTTTATTTCTGGGTTGCACATAAGCCAGGAGTAGCTGTAAACTTATTTTATCCTGAAAAAGTGAAAAGTAAACGTCTGTAGACGTCCTTTAGGCTAAGGGCATAACCATAAAACCCAATACCATGTGCAGGAGCTCAGTGGAGTGAAGCAGCTGGTGCTGTGCACAGACCAACTAATTGCAAACCAATTAATCGATTATGAGATTGGTTAACAACTATTTGCATAATCGATTATTATCGATTATATTGATTAGTTGTTGCAGCTCTACGTGTATGTTATAGTCTGTAAGGAGATAAGTATATGTTATAGTCTGTCCTTGGTTGTGTACTGCAAAGGAGATAAGATAAACAATTCTCTACAGGGATCTCAAAAGGTATGTCACAGGACTGCAAACAAAATTTACTATGTGCCTATTAATTTCTGTTGCATTAAAAAAAAAAAAACAATGGGAGAATAAAATCCTTTTAATGTCTGTGGCATCTTTTTATTGAAAGGCCAACCTATAATAACTGGACAGTCTAGTCAAAATTAAACTTTCATGAATCAAATAGATCATGCAATTTTAAACAACTTATCAATTTATTTCTCTTATGAAATTAGCTTTGTTCTCTTGGTATCCATTGTTAAATAGTAAAGTTATGTAAACTGATGGGAGCTTTGGAGCATGTTTGTGTCTTTCGCAGTCTATGGCAGCAGTATTTGCAACAATGTATAACATTAATATAAACATTGTTGCAAACAGCTGTCAGATGGTTAAAGACACATGCACGCTCACCTAGGATTACTCTTTAACAAAGGATACCAAGAGAACTCAGCAAAATTTATAATATAAGTAAATTGGAAACTTGTTTAAAATGTCATGTTCTTTACAATCTATTTAAGTCTAATTTTGACTTCTACTGTCGCTTTAAAAAAGATATTTTTTGTAATCTCCACCTTGTTGTCTCTCAGATCATGGCTCAATCACTGGTCTATGTGGGACAATTACTGATTGTTATCTCCGTTCTTGTGCAGTTGTCTGCTTCACTACCCGCACAAAGGAGGTAAGCGTCATATCCATGAACTTCTATTTATGTATACACATGTCCTTCACCTTATATATTTATATATAAAGATAAAATCATTTTCTAATATTTTGACAGAGCAAACAGTGATAGGGTCTGATTGAGTCTAATTTTGAACCCCAAAAAAAGGTTAGATTACAAGTGGTGGGCTATTTAGTAATCTTTTTGCGCACGCGGTTAACGTGAGTATTACAAGTAGAAAGTAAAATACAGACAATTTTTATTTTAAATACCGTAAATATCACATACAGGACAATGTTATTTTTATTTTAAATACATATTTATTTATATATATATATATATATATATATAAATATATATGTATATACCTTTTACCTATCTTGCTATCTTTATTTGAAAAAGAAGGCATCTAAGCTAAGGAGCCAGACAATTTTTGGTACAGAATGATGGACAGCACTTGTTTATTGGTGGGTGAATTTATCCACCAATCAGCAAGAACAACCCAGGTTGTTCACCAAGAATGGGCCAGCATCTAAACTTAAATTATTGCTTTTCAAATAAAGATACCAAGAGAATGAAGAACATTTGATAACAGGAGTAAATTAGAAAGTTGCTTAAAATAGCATGCTCTATCTGAATCACAAAAGAAAAAAATTGTGTTCAGTGTCCCTTTAAATTTGTTTGTGCTCGAGCGAACGCGTTTACTTTAAACTTGTAATTCACTCGCAAATTAATGCGCCCTTGATATTCTTATATTAAGCATGCTAACGTTAGCACACCACTTGTAATCTAGTCCAAAATGGGTGCAAAATTAGGTTTACTTGGGCCAGGAAATAAATTAAAAGAGGGATAGCTTTCTCCAGCATATTTTTTTCTATTTTTTTTTGAGGGAGTTCCTTTGCATCATTTTTAAAAACAAATCCCTTGTATAAATCCGTATGTGACATTTGGGAAGGGATTGCGGAACTCTCCAAGATATATTAAGATTTTTTTGTCTAAATTTCTATTACTATTTATATTTTGTTTCCTTCCAAATATTGGTGTCATATACAAGAAACTGTTATCAACGGTTCCATGTAAATAATTTTATATTACTCCTCAGCCAAGGCTTTGATCAGTGAACTCCTTGCTCAGTGTGATTAGAGGAATATGGCTGCACCTCACTGATGAGGCCCAATGAAGGCCGAAACGGTCGTCTGGGGTTGCTGTTTCTTGTTCAGAGAGGAATTGCCTGGTATTTTGGTGCTGGACTGACCATAATAGGCAGGATCAGACTAATATATTACAGGAAAGTTCTACTCTGTAAAAAACATTACTGGGCTAAAAGAAGCTGCACCCAGGTGGTAAATCGCCATAGAACAAGCTGACAAGTTATTGAGCTGGTTGTTCGTTCTTGAGAGTGCGCTTCTCTCTTTGTGTAATAGGTTTACCTAAGGCTTTGACCAGCACCAATATTTATTCTTACATTCGGAGCATGTATAAATTTATTGGCTAAGCACTGATGTGAGAAAAGTTCTGTTGTTTCATACGAGTGTCTCTTTTTTATTGCAGGTTTGAAAGACATGCAGATGGTCTGTTTACCAGTGAATTTAGCAAGATTAAGAACGATGTGGCTATGAGAAGTTTACTCAAGTCACTTCTCATTTCTAAACGCAGGTAGAGATCTTGGTCTTGTGAGAAGATATTGTTCTGGTTATGTGAACCAGTTTTCCTCTAATACTACTCTTGTTCTTGTCTGTCATCTTAACAATATCAGAACTTGAGAGAAACAAGACAAGTGATTAGTGGCTTAGTCCTGATCACATTTTCAAATATTGATAGATATACAGACAGACATGGAAACAGATAGACAGACAGACATGGAGACTTATAGATAGATGATAGATAGACATATAGATAGATAGACATATAGATAAATAGGCGATAGATAGATAGATAGATAGACATAAAGACAGATAGATAGACAGACAGACAGACAGGCAGAAATGGAGACACATAGATAGATAGACAGACATGGAGACAGATAGATAGATCGATCGATAGATTTACAGGAAGGCAGGCAGACAGATCTGGAGACAAATAGATATATAGATAGATTGATAGACAGATAGATAGGCAGGCAGACATGGAGACAAATAGATAGATATAAAATGCCATTCTTTGGCATTTGAACATATTTTTCCTGGGTACTGTCAGTAAAATAACCAAATTCAGCTGAATAAACAGACTAAAACACAACAGAATATAGGATTCCAAGAAAAAAAAATGTCATGTGATGCAGCCATGCAATTCACTTTCTTTATCTAACAGTCTCCCTGATGCTCTAAACATATTTATAGACCCTATATAGATTTATATTTCTTAGTGTTCTGTAATAGCATCTGTGTGCTTAGAGACTCCTTAGGGGAAATTCCAGCCTTGAATCCAAAATCTCACTGACCTAGTACATACTTATTTAAGAAGAGGCCTCTGTAGTTTTTGCTTCACTCATTAACAAGCTGTATATAACACACTGACCATTTCTCTTTGTCCATTGTTTTTAAACAGATCAAGGCCTACAGGTATTTCCCTTTACAAGTTCAGTTTGGGAATATTACAGTGGTGTGAATTTTATTCTGATTAACCGAGCAAATAAATGTATAATAAATACTGTATATATATATATATATATATATACACAGTATATATATGAAATATTTGTGCCGCAGTTCAGACTGATCCCTTCTCTTCTGTTCCTCTGCTGTAGTGTTGAGGAGCCACATTTCCTAAATATCATCGAGGAGGAGGAACCAGGTTTTGAGAAAGTGTGCTTTGCCTGGCTGTACCAAAGCTTCTTAAATGACAGGTGAATCTGAGGCTCATAAATAGCAGATTATTGATGTGATAACATGATTTTTAAATGTGCAACATAATATTTTTAGAGATAATTTGCAAAGCGTTATGGTAATCATTTTTTTATGTTCTCACCATTGAGGGTATGGCTGCAAGCATTTTCTTAAAGAAGCATTAAACACTAAATATGTTTTATAAGCATAGTATTGAGGTATTTCCCTCACCTACCTCTAGTCATGGGAGCTGCCACCATGTTGAAATCTCTCTCTTACTGCATTCCAGTGCTGATGTGTTTGCACATGTGCAGCAACTCTCCTTCAGATACCCACCCCCTCTCTATCCCTTCCTCTCTCTCCCTCCAACCCTCCCTCTCTCCCTCTTTCTCACTCTCTCACTCTGTCCCTCCCACCCTCTATCTCTTTACCTACCTTTCTCTATCCCTTCCTGTCTCTCTCTCTCGCCCTCCCTCCCTCTTTTTCACTCCCTCCATTTCTCCCTCTCTTTGTCTCTCCCTCTCTCCTTCCCTGTTTCTCTCTTCCTCCCTCTTTCTCCCCCTCCCTCCCCCCTTTCTCCCTCGCTCTCTCTATCTCCCTCCCTATCTCTCTCCCTTTCTTTCCCTCTCTCCATCTCTCCCACCCTCTCTCTCCCTCCCTCTCTCCCACCCTCCCTCCCTCTACTTCACTCCCACCCTCCCTTCTTCTATCTCCCCTTCCTACCTACCTCTTTCTTGCTTCCCTCCCCTCTCTCTGTCATTTCCTGCTCTCTGTGTCCTCACCTTCTTCCTCCCTCTCTCTGTGTCCTCTCCCTCTCTTTTTATAGCATCGCCTCCTTTACATTTTTGTGGTGTCCTTTATTTGGGTCTGGGAAATCTGGCCACCTTACTTAAAGGGACAGTCAACCATAGAATTGTTATTGTTTTAAAAGATAGATAATCCCTTTAATTACTCATTCCCCAGTTTTGCATAACCAACACAGTTATATTAAAGTACTTTTTACCTTTGTGATTACCTTGTATCTAGGAACCTTCTTCCAGCGCCCTGATCACATGACTGTGACTGTTTATTATCTATTGTCTTAAATTTAGCATTGTTTTGTGCTAGATCTTAAATAACTTTCTGTGCCTGAACACAGTGTTATCTATATAGCCCACGTGTACTTTCTGTCTCTTTGTGTTGAAAAGAGATTTAAAAAGCATGTGATAAGAGGCAGCCCTCAAAGGCTTAGAAATTAGCATATGAGCCTACCTATGTTTAGTTTCAACTAAGAATATCAAGAGAATAAAGCAAATTTGATGATAAAAGTAAATTGGAAAGTCAATTAAAATTAAAAGTCCTATCTAAATAATGAAAGTTTAATTTATACTTGACTGTCCCTTTAATACTGCATGCTCTATCTGAATCACGCTAATTTGATATTTTTGCATTAATGACATCAGCCAGTATTTTCATAATAAAAGGCAAAATAGCTTCTAGGATATTTCCAGCCAAAACAGATATTTATCCAATGTATAATCATGTTTAATTGTTTAACACTGAAACTTTAAAGTCTATTTTTTTTCTTTTCTCACAGTTTGTCAGATAATGATGCATTGGAAAACACTCAGATTACCCACAGATCCATATGCCCAGCCATGAGTCATCTTCTCTCTGACCTGGGTGCTTACCTGCCTAAATCTATGGAGAGAAAATAATGAAGAACTGATGTGTTTAAAGTGATTAAAATAATCAGATAAATGTACTTAATTACTATGTTAATTGAACTTTAAATGTAGAAATCAGTGGTCTGATTTATAGCTACGTAATATGTAAATCACCCGGCATATATACTGACACTAAAACCCAGACCATAGTTTAAAAATATTATCTAAAATTTACACCCAACCCAGTAAATATAATTATAACTAATAATTGAACCCATATATTTTATTGTAAATATCTGGCCAAAATCTTAATATATCTTAGTGAGAAAATGTATTCTCAGAATATAAGTTTTCACTGTGCTCCTATTTACCCCTGGTTTGTTTTTGGTTTATAGTTTTGAGTGTTATGAGAATAAACTTATTGAGGTGAAGACTTTTCCCCTTTGTGTTCAAGTTGTTGTCTTGTGTTAATAATAAATAGATTTTAAAAGTCTGTTTTTCACTAGTGTTGTCTTTTAATTCATAAGCTGCTGATAAACTTCTTCAGTTATTGAGATGTTGGGTGTTTGTGCCTAATTTTGCCTGATGATATTTGTAGTATATGCTCATATTCTGTTATTTAAAATATTTAGTACCTATGCGCTTAGATGGTGACCAGGGGCCACATGCTCCCTCCATGACAACTGCCCTGACTTTCTCTGCAGGAAATTTCCAGTTTTGTCTTCCAGAAACTACATATTTTATATATTACCCAATATAACATCTGCACTTTCTCTCCTAGAACTCACAACAATCATCCCAAATGTTGTAAGACAGTTCTGGTTAGGAATCTCCATCTTGCTTTTAGCTTTCATTACATTCCCTTCCCTACAAATGTACGTTAATCATACAGGTCATCTTGACTCCCCCCACAGGTTCCCAGTCCTGATATTAGCTCTTTCGCTGAATTTGTACTTGCTCTTGAAAAAAACTATCTAATTGGTGAAACGCGTAAAGCATTTTAATCAGAACTTTATATATCAAGCTTTAAACTGTATCTTGTTTTAACCATGGAAAAGGTTTTTACTTGTTGACACTTGGACACCCTTATCCTATTTGGAGCTGGGTTGGAAGCTGGTGTTACTTCCCTTTTTAAGTCCTGCTCTGCTGGTGAGAAAAGCCTGGAAATGTTCGGCCGTGCTCTCTCCTCTTTCTTTACCTCCTTGAATCCACTATCACACAAGGATTTTTTTACCACTTTTGTTGTGGGTTTAAAGGGGCATCAAACATTAAGGTCCAGATTACAAGTGGAACTCTATTGATAGTGCAGGGTGCAATATCAATAATGCTAGTCTACACTCTGATTAGCACAAAATCTGCTATTATAAGTCAATGGTAAAAATTAATTACCAGAGAATATTTAGCCTGGCTGGCATCTCTTTAGTACATCCCAAAACTTTCTATAGATAGAATGGCTGCACTAAACATCACTGATATTAGTTGTGAATTATGGGTTGTGCAACACAGTGGTGGACCAAATGAACAGATGGCCCAGGTGCAAAAACATTTTTTAGGCCCCCCCCCCTCCCCAAAAAAGCATATGACTATATTTTGTATATACGCTAAATATATATATTTTTAGACAGCCACTACAGCAAAATGACCACTAACCTATGGGAGCACCCTACTCCTATATATATATATATATATATATATATATATATATATATAAAGAATGGTCACTGAGGAAGTACTGTATATGAACTATACGAAACATGTTTGACCTGATCTAATGTGTGAATTTCTTTATGGATTGCAAACCATGGATTACCTTTCTGGATGGGTAATATTATGTGCTGTGTAGCTGTTTGAATTTTGAAATTTGGATGTCTGGAGACCGGGTGCCTTATTTTTATTGTTGAAGTATATATATATATATATATATATATATATATATATATATATATATATATATATATATATATATATATATATATATAGTGTGTTTGTACATATATATAAATATATATACAGTATATATACATACACAAACACACACCGTATGTATATATATATATATATATATATATATATATATATATATATATATATATACTATATACATACAGTATACAGCAGACGTGAGTACACCCCTGGGCAATATCACTTATTTTAAAAAATTGTATCACCTCTCAATAATTGTTTTATTTCTAAGTTGAGTCCCTGATGTATGATTTCAGTGTTAAAAAGTAGCTTCAGGTAGCTATCTACAAATTGTGACAGATTGCAGATGCCTGAAATTATGGACCTCCTTCTTATGAATTTTAGGTAGGTGGTAGAAGATTGCAACCCTACATTTATCCTGAAATAAGAAATCATATTCATCTTTAGTTATTGTTCCACCTGCCAAATAGTCATAAAAAAAAGATCTAATTTCTTTAATAAACACATTTGTTGGATCTTGTTTAAGTTTCTTGTATGTTATTGTATCATTTAGGATGTTGTTGGCCTCTGCAATATAGTAATCTCTATTTTGTATGACTATACTATATTATATATATATATAAAGTACACACACATACATACAATATATATATATATATATGTATATATATATATATATATATATATATATATTTTATATATGTGTGTGTGAGTATATTTTTTGATACATACATTCTAATTGTGTGTAAAAGGGGTAAAAAAAGTTTTGGCGTTATAACAGTGGGCTGCAATCATATGAAAAGAGAGATTTACAACGGACCTGGATGGAGGAGATTACAGAAAGGAGCTAAATTAGTAGGGAGAAGCTGGCTAGGAATGTATTACTAACCAGTCAAACTGCATAAAAAGCTGACCGAAAGGGAAAATAATTCAAAGTTATTGCTGACCTGTGTGATACCCCACATAAATAGCTTCCCTTACCTTCAGTAAAAGCTGCTAAATCACTCACTATAGCTGTCTCATATCACAGCAGACAGCAGTCACAGCTCCGCGCTGGAGGGGGAGGTGAGGGGTGTGTGCAAAGCAGGAGAGATCTTTGTCTGGCAGGTGTAAGAGACAAGGAGACTATGGGGTCAAATCAATTTATTAAAGGCTTTCACCAGCCTTTGAGCCCCTACGGCTGCAGGTTCTCACAAGAGAACCTGCTCGCCGTATTTAACAAGCAGCGGTCATCAGACTGCTGCTTTCCTAACCTTTCGCCACCTCTAAGGTGGCGAAATTCAATCTCCGTGGTCTAGTCCGACCGGGGAGATTGACAGCTCCTGCCTGCGTGTGATTGGCTGTGCGCAGGCAGGGGGCGAGATTGCATGCGAGCGCAAAATAGCGGACAGGGGCACGTATATATGTGCCCCTGTCTGCCTCAGCTTGATAAATCTAGCCCTATGCAGCTGAAAGTGACATGCGTGACTAACCCTTATGTTTTAGGAGCGTGGTACAAACAAACTGCAATACATCCACTTCCCTTCCCAGCAACTGCCTAATGACCTAGCAGCAGAGATGAGAACCAAGCAGCAACGCAGTTCCTACGGGCTTCTTAGCCACTCTGCTCAGCCCAGCTCTACCTTCAATACAAACGCCCAGGTTCAGGCTATACATTTCTGGCTTGCCTGCAGTGCTTCACATTTGCCTCTGGGTGGCCGCATCACTAGATGAGTAACCTCTATAAAGTTTCCTGTATGTTATATATGCAGCCTGCTGCTGCACTGCTTGATGGGCCCTTTCAGCACTGGGGCCTAGTTGTTCCGCCCCTGGTGCACCACATAAAAGTCCTAAAATAAATTAGCAGGATCTGAGGTAAAGTATTAGGGCTACAATAAAAGTATAGCAAAACATATAAAACACACACACATATATATATATATATATATATACAGTATATAATGTGCATTCAGTGAAATCTTGTAAAAGTGCAACACACTAGGACCTGTGAAAATCCAGATTTTAGTGAATTGCACTTTCACAAGAAGTAATCCATCTCCATATATTGCAGAATGTGGCTTGTGGCGCCCATCTTCAACATTTGTTTAATGCCGAAGACGCGGAATACATATCCCTAATATATATACATATTAAATATAAAATATATGTTATTATTGAAATAATACACTACACTTGTAATTTAGCTCTAAAATACTTTTAATAAATATAGTATTGAAGTTATTCTCTGCCTCCCTCTACCTGCAGTGAGACCAACGTTCCAAAATGGTGGCACTCATAATTAGAGGGAGGTGCATGAAGTGATAAGTGTCCCTTTAATATAAAGGACAAATATATTCTGTGGCCCCTTTTAGGATTCATTGGACACACATGTGTGGTGCTTTTAATAACTCTGGTTGCCCATCACTTACATGGAAATTCTGGCCGTAGTTAGCAATCCATGCTGTTGCAGGCGAATATTATCAGTATTTGTACGGAAGTTGCAGCCAGGTTGCAGCCCACTAACTAAAAATATATAGCAAGTAAACAAATCTATTCCTTAAATCATTTATTTGTAATAATTGTAAAGTCTCTCTGTGTTTTCCTACTTCCTGATGTAATATCTTACCTGCAATAAAGATTTCTAAAATTACACAGCAAGACAGAGCAAAGTTCATGAGACTCCAATGCAATTAAGCTGTAATATTTTGTAATCCAAATCCATAGGTTACTCCCAGATTCTCACACATTCTTTATCCTTTTAAAACTCAGGAATGTTTTTATACTTGTTTACAGATAAGGGGCCTATTTATGAAATGTCTGTCTGACATGATCCGATCAGCGGATCATGTCCGACAGACATCGCTGAATGCGGAGAGCGTATTGCACCAGCAGCTCTTGTGAACTGCTGGTGCAACGCCGCCCCCTGCAGATTTGCGGCCGCTAGCAGGGGTGTCAATCAACCCGATCGTATTCGATCAGGTTGATTTCACGCGATCTCTGTCCGACTCCTCAGAGCAGGCGGACAGGTTATGGAGCAGCGTTTTTTAGACCGCTGCTTCATAAGTGGTGTTTATGGCGAGTCTGAAGGCTCGCCAGAAACACGGCCCTTCAAGCTCCATACGGAGATGGATCTAAGGGCCCTGAAGTCTAGGGACTTACCATTAGGCACATTGTCTATGGCCAACACAACTATAAGGGGCCCACAAAAATGTTTACATATTTTTTTAAATCAGAAGAAGAACTTTTAGGGTCAATGTTTTTTTTTAAAAAATGTATAATCAAAATCCCTAATATAAATAGATGATACATTTTTACTTATAATATGGCTCCTGAAGCTCCAGGGTGGGGCATCTTCTCTCACAGTCTAAGGGACCCTCCCTGCATTTGTTAGTGAATCTGCACAACACCATAGGCTCAGAGAGTCATATCATAGAATGAGGGGACATGTTAAGATACAGGAGGGCCAGCGTCCCCACTTGCCCCCCTTTTGTAAAATGAGTGCTTGGCCATGGGTACCAACTGAATGATGGATAGAAGATTAGGTTAATTCTACCAGTAATTAAGATACATACTTCAAAGACAAATATAATCTAACCTTGATTATGCAACCCCTGGATACAAAATATTGAAGGGGTATTTGACCCTGCATTGGGTGAAGGGGTCAGAGATAGGGCATTGGGGGGATTTGAGGCAAGTTGTTAAACAGGTGTAGGGACATTAAGTGGCTTCAAGTCAGGATCTGAGCAGTGAAGAGAAACTGACTGTAGTGGTGTGTAGTCTCAGTTTTGTTGGGTGCTTGCCTGGAGTTTTTAGTAAGTGGCATGGTTTTCTGGGTACCTCCTATTTTGTTTAACAGTGGAGATATATATTTATCTTATCTTTTTGGACCTCGCAAGAAAGTTTTTTTTAAGGGATAGAAAACCCCCAATTTTTCTTTTGGGGTTCAGACTGAGCCTTCAATCTTAAAATAGTTTCCAATTTACTTCTGTTTTCAAATTTGCTTCATTCCCATGTTATTCTTTGTTGAAGAGATACCTGGGTAGGTGCTTGGAGCACTACATGACTGGAGACAGTGCTGCCATCTAGTGCTTTACCAAATGGATAATATTCTTGAAAAACTGCTGCTATATAGTGCTCCAGACAAAAAGAACAAAGAAAATTTGATACAAGAAATAAATTAGGATGTTGTTTAAAATGAATCAGGAAACATTTGGGTTTCATGTCCCTTTAAGTAACATCACCTGCTGTCAGCACAGATTCAGTTACAGCGTACGTCATAGGTTTGCTGCACACAAATTTACAGTGTATCCAATGATGCATAAATATTCTAATCTTTCACCAATCTTATCTGCCATATGAGCATGGTGAGTCACAGCAGGGTGACTGCCTATCTTAAAATGCTGTCATAATGTGCAACCAATTACAGAATATAGTTGTGTTAAAGGGATAGTAAAGTCCAAATTAAACTGCCATGATTCAGATAGGGCATGCCATTTTAAACAACTTTCTAATTTACTTTTATTTTCAAATATGCTTTGTTCTCTTGTTATTCTTAGTTGAAGGCTAATACTAGGTAGGCTCATATGCTAATTTCTAAGCTCTTGAAGGCCGCCTCTAATTTGAATGCAGTTGACAGTTTTTCACAGCTAGAGGACGTTAGTTCATGTGTTTAACATAGATAACATTGTGCTCACGCACGTGAAGTTATTTAAGAGTCATCACTAATTGCCTGAAATGCAAGTCTGTCAAAAGATCTGAGATAAGGGGGCAGTCAGCAGAAGCTTAGATACAAGGTAATTACAGAGGTAAAAAGTATATTTCTATAACAGTGTTGGTTATGCAAAACTGGGGAATGGTAAATAAAGGGATTATCTATGTTTTTAAACAATAAAATTTTGGGGGGTTTACTGTCCCTTCAAGCCTGGAGTCTGCACTTTCACTTTTCACAGGAACTTGAATGCCCATGATTTTCAGAATTAAATTACAGGAAAAGTAGACAGAAATAACTATATAAGTATACAGTTATTTTTATTAGACATAAAATTAAACATTTTATATTTACATTTCAAAGTGTTTAAAGGGACTGTGTACTTCCCCCCTCCACTTTAAAGTGTTCCCATTTATCCATTTTACCTACTGGAGTGTATTAAATTGTTTACAAATAACTCCTTCACCTTTATTTTCTTATTTGAAATAGCTGATTTTGCCCATTGTCCATACTGAACAAGTTCTGGTTACAAAAACAAAACAAGGTAAACAGGTAAACAAGATTTTTTTCTTTTTTTCTATTTTCAACATGTTTATTAACAATCTCAAAAGTACAGCAATTTCAGGTACATCACATTTGTAAGTGATTAAAGTATATATATATATATATATATATATATATATATATATATATATATATATATATATAGTATATATGTATTTATACACACACACACAGGGGTGGAAAAATAATATAATGATTTACTAGTCAGGGGTTAAAAGTTATTAGTCCACTCAATGTTAAAGATAGGAAAAAGTCAAATTTCTAAGTCGTCGGCTGCAATTTCTAAGTCGTCCGGGACTAGTGGACCACTGGAAGTTTAAAGCCCTATATATATATATATCACAAGTTATTTATTAGTAAGGAAGTCCCATATAACGCAGGCGTAACAAGCTCACTACAATTATATGGAAATAAAACTAAAACATCTAACAATAGAGATATGCTATTGCTAAAGTGTGCATCACTGCTTAATAATTGTTATCTTATCAGGAGATATACTTAAAGGGACGTGAAACCCAATTTTTTTCTTTCATGATTTAGAAAGAGCATGTCCTTTTACACAACTTTCCATTTACTTCTATTAGCTAATTTGCTTAATTCTCTTGATATCCTTTGTTAAACGCATATCTAGATAGGCTCAGTAGCTGTTGATTGGTGGCTGCACATAGATGCCTCGTGCGATTGGCTCACCCATGTGCATTGCTATTTCTTCTACAAAGGATATCTAAAGAATGAAGCAAATTATATAATAGAAGTAAATTGGAATGTTGTTTAAAATTGTATTCTCTATCTGAATCATGACAGAACATTTTGAGTGTCATGTCCCTTTAAGGGGACAGTAATGTCAAAATTAAACTTTCATGATTCAGACAGAGTGTACTTTAAAAAAAAATAATACAATTTACTTTTATTATCAAATTTACCTCTTTATCTTGGTATCTTTTGTTGAAACTTAGTTCCTTTCATGAGAGCATACTGAGGTAGGGTAAAAAACATGCACGTGTCTCTAGCACTGTATGGCAGCAGGGTATGCATCAATGTTTAACAATGTTATGCATATGGTTCTTAAGGCACGTGCATGCTACTTAGGCTACCTAGGTATGCTTTCACATTTACAACATTTGACAGACATATTAGATAAGGAAAGACTTTGCTCCCCCTTCAATATGGTGTCATAGTACACCCCACATTCAGAAAACACATGCAGCTCAGCAGCCATGATGGGTAATAGTAAAACCCCAGTGCCGTGATTTCAGAGAGCAAGAACACTATAGCAGCCACTACTGCAACAGACCCCACCACAATTAACTTTCTAAGCCCTAGACCCCCCCCAACCCCTGCTGCTATTAAACCCCTATCCACAAGGGCGGAACTACCATTGGTGCAGCAGGTGCAGTGGCGCCAGGGCCCAGGTGCTGGGGGGCCCATAACAGCCAATCTATACATAGGTGCGTGCAGAATGTGCACAATCCTAATGCAGGCTAGCCTTTTTATCTATCTATCTATCTATCTATCTATCTATTTATCTTTCTATCCTCAAAATCATTATATAGAACAGCATGCATATTACTATTGCTTACTACTGAGTTACCTAGGGGCCCCCAAGAATTATTTGCACCAGGGCCCTCTGTTGAGTAGGTCCGCTAATGCCTAGCCACCAAATCCCCCAAGGATAAAATGTCCTTTACACGTGAAATATATTTAAAACATGTTACATAGATAGGGGCTGATTAATCAAATACAAGACGAACATGATTCGCTACAGCATCGCTAAATGCCGATATCATACGCTGTCAAATTTATCATTGCACAAGCATTTCTGGTGAAATACTTGTGCAATACCGCCCCCTGCACATTCACAGCCAATGGGCCGCTAGCAGGGTGTGTCAATCCTCTGAGGTGGCGGACTGCATTCATCCCGATCAGATACAATCGGGATGAATGCAGTCCGCCACCTCAGAGGGGGCAGACGTGTTAAGGAACAGCGGTCGTAAGACGGCTGCTTCTTAACTTCTGTTTCCGGTGAGCCAGGAGGCTCGCGAGGAATAAGCAGCATCCGCTGCTTAATAAATCGGCCCCATAGTCTTTAAAATGATATGAATATTTAATAATATCTAGCAATGTATATATTAAAGATAAATATACATATGAAAATAAATATTTATTAAATCCTAAAATATTGTATATTAAAGCACTAAAGATATATTAACTAAACACTAAACATAGGAGTCTGAAATACATAACATTAAAACGCTAAGAAAACCTAAGGAAAATCCCTTCATTTTTAAACATGCCGTTTGTACCACATAAACATTGTGTTGTTATTTGAAATCTTTATTTAAAGCTGTTAAAATTGCTTGCAAACTTACGGCGAGATTACAAGTTTTTGTCGGTAAGGCTTGCGGGGCTAACGAGCCTTTTGTTCCCACCGCTCCCTTAAGACAACGCTGGTATTACAGTTTTTTTTAAACCTGGCAAAATTTAGCTCCACATCTCAACTCAATACCAGCGTTGCTTACGGTAGCGGTAAGCTGGCTAAGCGTGCTTGTGCAAGATTTCCCCATAGGAAACAATGGGGCTGAGCTGGCTGAAAAAAAACTAACACCTGCAAAAAAGCAGCGTCCAGCTTCTAACGCAGCCCCATTGTTTCCTATGGGGAAAATAAATCTATGTCTACACCTAACACCCTAACATGAACCCCAAGTCTAAACACCCCTAATATTACACTTATTAACCCCTAATCTGCCGCCCCCGCTATCGCTGACACCTACATTATATTATTAAACCCTAATCTGCCGCTCAGGACACCACCGCCGCCTACATTATCCCTATGAACCCCTAATCTACTGCCCCCAACATCGCTGCCACCTACATTATAGTTATTAACCCCTAATCTGCTCCCCCCAACGTCGCCGCAACTATATTAAATTTATTAACCCCTAATCTTCCGACCCCAACGACGCTGCTACTATATTAAATTGATTAAGCCCTAAACCTAAGTCTAACCCTAAGTCTAACCCCCCCTAACTTAAATATAATTTAAATGACACTAAAATAAAAAAATGTAACCCCTAATCTGCCGACCGGACATCGCCGCCACCTACATTATACCTATGAACCCCTAATCTGCTGCCCCTAACATCGCCGACACCTACATTATATTTATTAACCCCTAATCTGCCGCCCCCAACTTCGCCGCCACCTACCTACAATTATTAACCCCTAATCTGCCGAGCGGACATCGCCGCCACTTTAATAAATGTATTAACCCCTAAACTACCGCACTCCCGCCTCGCAAACACTAGTTACATTTTATTAACCCCTAATCTGCCCCCCCAACGTCGCCGACACCTACCTACATTTATTAACCCCTAATCTTCCGACCCCAACGTCGCCGCTACTATAATAAATTTATTAACCCTTAAACCTAAGTCTAACCCTAATTCTAACCCCCCCTAACTTAAATATAATTTAAATGAAACTAAATAAATTTAACATAATTAAATAAATTAATCCTATTTAAAACTAAATACTTACCTATAAAATAAACCCTAAGCTAGCTACAATATAACTAATAGTTACATTGTAGCTAGCTTAGGATTTATATTTATTTTACAGGCAAGTTTGTATTTATTTTAACTAGGTACAATAGTTATTAAATAGTTATTAACTCTTTAATAACTACCTAGCTAAAATAAGTACACATTTACCTGTAAAATAAATCCTTACCTAAGTTACAATTACACCTAACACTACACTATCATTAAATAAATTACCAAAACTACCTACAGGCTTCTATTAAATACAATTAAATTAAATAAACTAAATTATGGAAAAAAAACACTAAATTACAGGAAAAAAAAGAGTTACAAGAATTTTAAACTAATTACACCTAATCTAATCCCCCTAATAAAATAAAAAAGCCCACGAAAATAAAAAAAATTCCCTACCCTATACTAAATTACAAATAGCCCTTAAAAGGGCCTTTTGCGGGGGAATTGCTCCAAAGAAATCAGCTCTTTTACCTGTAAAAAAAATACAATACCCCCCCAACATTACAACCCACCACCCACACACCCCTACTCTAAAACCCACCCAATCCCCCCTTAAAAAACCTAACACTAACCCCCTGAAGATCACCCTACCTTGAGCCGTCTTCACCCAGCCGGGCACAAGTGGTCCTCCAGAGGGTCCGAAGTCTTCATCCGATCGGGGCAGAAGAGTTCCTCCAGACAGTAGAAATCTTCATCCAGGCGGCATCTTCTATCTTCATCCTTCCGGAGCGGAGCGGGTCCATCTTCAATCCAGCCGACGCGGATCATCCTCTTCAAACGAAGTCCTAACGAAGAATGAAGGTTCCTTTAAATGACGTCATCCAAGATGGCGTCCCTTGAATTCCGATTGGCTGATAGAATCATATAAGCCAATCGGAATTAAGGTAGGAAAAATCCTATTGGCTGATGCTATCAGCCAATCGGATTGAAGTTCAATCCGATTGGCTGATCCAATCTGCCAACAGGATTAACCTTGCATTCTATTGGCTGATTGGAACCTTATTTCCCTAGTGAAATATTACTGTGTCCTTCAGTTATTTGATATATCAAAATTAAATTGCTGATCCAAACACCCAATTATTTATAAATAAAAATCATGGAAATTGTCAGGGGTGCCTAAACTTTTGCATACGACTATATATATAGAGGTTACTATTAAAACTGGATTAGACCCAGGATTTGACTATTATATATATATATATATATATATATATAATTTTTTTTTTAATTTAATATTTCGGGGCTGGACTGACCTTGTTAGGCGGGATCAAACTGATATTCTACAGGAAAGTTTTCCTCTGTGAAAAGCACAATTGGGTGATATGGCTGCGTTGAGCTCCATACTGCACAAAATATAGACGTCAATGGGGAGAGCGTGTTAGAAAAAAAAACCTAACACCTGTGATCGTGGAAGGAAAAGCTCCATAACGCAGCCCCATTGATGTCTATGGGGGAAAAAAAGTAAAGTTTAAAACACCCTAACATAAACCCTAAACACCCATAATCTGCTTCCCCCGACATTGCCGCCACCTACATAATGTTATTAACCCCTAATCTGCCGCTCCTGATATCGCTGCCACCTAAATAAATCTATTAACCCCTAATCTGCCGCTCCCAATATCGTTGCCACTATACTAAAGTTATTAACCCCTATTCCCTCACACCTCAACATCGCCCACACTATAATAAATCTATTAACCCCTATTCCGCCACTCCCCAACATCACCGCCACAAAAATCAGCTATTAACCCCTAAACCTCTGGCCTCCCACATCACTACCACTAAATAAACCTATTAACCTCTAAACCGCGAGCCCCCCCACATAGAAACAACCTATATTAAACTATCAACCCCTAACCCTAACTCTAAACCTAACACCCCCTAACTTTAACATAATTAAAATAGAGCTAAATTAAAGTTACAATTATTAACTAAATAATACCTATTTAAAACTAAATACATACTTACTTGTGAAATAAAACCTAAGCTAGCTACAATATAACTATATATTATATTGTAGCTAGCTTAGGTTTTATTTTTATTTCACAGGTAAGTTTGTATTTAGTTTAACTAGGTAGACTAGTTAGTAAATAGTTATTAACTATTTACTAACTACCTAGTTAAAATAAATACAAACTTACCTGTGAAATAAAACCTAAGCTGCCTTACACTTAAACCTAACATTACAAAAAATAAAAAAACACTAAAATTACAAAAAATAAAAAAGAACTACCATTACAAAAAATAAAATGGCCTTTTGTAGGGTCTTGCCCTAAAGATAACAGCTCTTTTCCTACAAAAGGAAAACAAACACCCCTACCATAATACAAACCCCCACCCCCCCAAACCCACATAATAACAATAAAGTTAAACCTAATCGACCCATTGGCCTGAAAAGGGCATTTGTATGGGCATTGCCCTTAAAAGGGCATTCAGCTCTTTTTCCTGCCCTTAAAAGGGCATTCAGCTCTTTTATGAAATGCCCAACCCCTAATCTAAAAATAAAAACTCACCCCAAACGAAAAAAAAACTCATTACACAAAATAACAAACTAATTATCCAAAATAATAAAAATTATTCCTATTCTAATACCCATTTTAAAAAAAATCACCCCAAAATAAAAAAACCTAATCTAGAAT
Source organism: Bombina bombina (assembly GCF_027579735.1). Taxonomy (NCBI): domain Eukaryota; kingdom Metazoa; phylum Chordata; class Amphibia; order Anura; family Bombinatoridae; genus Bombina; species Bombina bombina. Next base: position 96,093,544 of record NC_069505.1, on the reverse strand, counting down.
AAACTACCAATAGCCCTTAAAAGGGCCTTTTGTAGGGCATTGCCCTAAAGATATCAGCTATTTTTCTAAAAAAAATACAAAGACCCACTAACATTACAAACCCCCATCCCCCAATCCCACAAAATAAAAACAATTATCTAAAAATCCTAATCTACCCATTGCCCTGAAAAGGGCATTTGTATGAGCATTGCCCTGAAAAGGACATTCAGCTTGCTGCACTTAAAAGGGCATTCAGCTCTTTTAAGAGTGCCCACCCTAATCTAAAAAAGAAACCCACCCCAAAAAAACCTTAAAAAAAACACTAACCCCTCTTTAGGTACTCACAGTTGTTGAAGTCCCGCTTGAACGATCTTCATCCCGGCGGCTCCATCTTAATCCAGGCGGCATCTTCATCTAGGCGGCTCCATCTTCATCCAGGCAGCTCCATCGAATCAGCCAATAGAATGAGAGCTGCTTAAATCCTATTGGCTGATTTGAACAGCCAATAGGATTTTAGCAGCCCTAATTCCTATTGGCTGATTAAAATGTTTCAGCCAATAGGAATGCAATGGTACCCCCAGTATAAAAGGGGTACCATGCATTTCAATCCTCAGGGTGCAGTGGGCGATCGCATGAAGAGGACCTCCACGTCGGATCGATGGACCTCTGCCTGGACCTCCAACTTGGACCTCCCCCTGGACCTCCGGCTGGACCTCTGCCTTGGACCTTCACCTGGACCTCCGCATTTTACCTTCGCCTAGACCTCCGTGCATCCACCGCTCCACCTCCGAAGGGATGAAGAAGATGCCGGTCCCGCAATGGATGAAGATGGAGCCGCCTGGATGAAGACTTCTCGCCACCTGGATGTCCGGACTTCAGAAACTGTAAGTGGATCTTCGGGGGTTAGTGTTAGGATTTTTAAACTTTTTTGGGTGTTTTTTTTTTTAGTTTAGGGTTTGGGCTTTTCTTAAAAGAACTAAATGCCCTTTTCAGGGAAATGCAAAAGAGCTAAATGCCCTTTTAACGGCAATGCCCATACAAATGAACTTTTCAGGGCAATGGGTATCTTAGTTTTAAGTTAAAGTTAGGTTTTTTTTATTTTGGGGGGTTGGTTGGGTGGTGGGTTTTACTGTTGGGGGGGTCTTTGTATTTTTTTTTTACAGGTAAAAGAGCTGTTTAACTTAGGGCAATGCCCTACAAAAGGCCCTTTTAAGGGCTATTGGTAGTTTATTGTAGGCTAGTTTTTTTTTTTATTTTGGGTGGGCTTTTTTATTTTAATAGGGCTATTAGATTAGGTGTAATTCTTTTTTATTTTTGATAATTTCGTTTGCTATTTTTCGTAATTTAGTGTTTGTTATTTTTTGTAATTTAGTCTTTTTTATTTTTTGTAATTAGATACTTTGTAATTTTTATAGTAGTTTTAGGATTTTTTTAATGTGTATTATATTTTTCTTTAATTGGTAGTTAGTTTAATTGTTAGTTTAATAGTTATATTAGTTTAATTGTTAGTTTAAACTTAGTTTTTTTAATTTGACAAGTAAGTTTTAATTTAATTTAAGATAGGGAAATTGGAATTTGAATATAAAGTTAGGGGGCATTAGGTTTAGGGGTTACTAGTTTAAATTAGCTTATTGCGATGTGGGGGGCTTTTGGTTTAGTGGTTAATAGTTTAATTTAGTATATTTTGTTGTGGAGGGCTTGCGGTTTAGGAGTTAATATTATTATTCTTTATTTATAAAGCGCCAGCAGTTTCCGCAGTGCTGCCCATGGGTACAAGGATAACAGTACAATGGAGAAACAATACAATAAAAGACAAAATTTTACAGACAAATACAGGGAGAATTGAAGGCCCTATTCCCGTGGGAACTTACAATCTAGACGATATAGGTTTATTATAGGGGTGGGGGTGTTGGGCAGCTGCGGAATAGTGAATAATAACTTTAGTATGGGGGGCGATGTGGGCAGATGGCAGATTAGGGGTTAATAATATTTAAAAAGTGTTTGCAATGCGGGAGGTGGTTAAGGGGTTAATAACTTTATTATAGTGGTGACGATGTCGGGGAGCAGCGGAATAGGGGTTAATAAATTTTATTAATGGCGGCGATGTCGGGAGCGGCAGATTAGGGGTTAATACATTTAATATAGTGTTTGTGATGGGGTTTAGGGGTTAATAGGTAGTTTATAGGTGTTTAGTCTACTTTGTAACACTTTAGTTATGAGTTTTATGTAACAGTTTTGTAACGTAAAACTCATAACTACTGCTCTCAGATGTAACAGATCTTGTCGATATAGGCTGGAACGCAAGCTTTTTAGCCTCACCACAAAACTCGTAATGGCTGCGCTATGGAAGTCCCATGAAAAAACGTCACTGACGTTGCGTTACAGGCTAAAAGGCTTGCGGTACACCTATACCGACAAGACTTGTAATGGCTGCGTTGCTGTTTTAACACTGAAATTACCATTTTTTCAGAGTTAAAACATGAACGCACAACTCGTAATCTACCTGATTGTAATTTACTGGTGTGGGAACATGGTAATTTGTATTAAATTTTTTTTTTTTTTTAAATATTGATAAAAAAAGTTTGGATTTCAGAATAATTCTTGTTTTTGGAACTCTGATTTGAGGATTTGCCCCTGTATTTTACATTTCAGGCATATACATTGTACAATTAGAAGGCATAAAAACCATAAATAAATACATTAGATTTTCCCTTTGAACATTCTACAGCAGTGATGTAATACCTAATTGTGAGTTAAGCATATTTATAAAGGAGTATTAGTATTAATTATTGTCTGACATTAGGGGACCTACAACCTTAAAATTCATTGTTTAATATTTAACTCAGGATTAAAATTTAAAGAAAAATACACTTTCTCTGCTTAATTAGTATCCAAGAACTGTTTTTTAAATAAGAATTCTTGCATACATAGCTCACCAAATGTGTATAATGAACTAAATCATCATTTGCTTTGTTTTACCCAACGTTACTGTATCCTACAGTTATTCCTTCTAAAATGGATACAGTTTTTATTCCCGACAGTAGGAAGAAGCTTAACAGGACGGCATGTGATGGAGAACAAAGTAATTCTGCTTATCAACACAACCATAAATAAGTGATCAAATAACAAGGCTGATCTCAAAGGTTAAAGCTGTATACAGGAAGACTTGGGAAGGTGCTTACAGTTCAGTGTCATATTTGCATGGGAACAGCTGCCATCTAACATTTTACCCACTGAAGAAGAGAAAGGAAGACTACCTGAAATCATTTTGGTTTAGGATTACGTTACAAAGATGGGGCACAATTTGGCCCTCTTGTTTCTGCTCCTGTTTTCGATGGGACATGATGTACAAAGTAAGACGGGACACAGGGAGAAGAATGTATCCATAATATACATATTCAAGTGTTAACTATCTGTGTATATACAATCTTTATGTATGTTTGTTCTGTCTGTATAGTCATTAACCTGATGCAATTGATATGTGTGATATATAAACAAATATATTTAATAATTTGGGACTCGCATATTGTCCTTTTTATTTTATGACATAGGCAGGGTGGATGAAAAGTTTGACTACTGTATACTGAATCCTTTTCAGACTTGCAGATGTTTTAATCAGTAGTAAGAAATTATTGAATACCCTTCTAATAGGTTTAAATAGCAAGGATAACAATGCTTAGGGAAGGCATAATCAGAGTATACTGCAGTATACTCAGGGCACATGCTTAAATATCTTGCTGAGGAATATTGTTATTAACTATATAAGGATAATCTGTCAATGATCATAAATGAAATCCTTGTTTGTATTTATAAGGCACAGTAAGTATTCTCATAAAGTAATGGTAAAACATTAAGTAGAAAAGATGAATATTTGCCCAGGCCTGGGCCTAAGGCAGCAGAGTTTACAGGGCTACGCATTTCATGTGAGAGCTCTAAGGCATGATGCCTCCCTACGTCAATGCTCTCCAAAAGCTTTATTTATAAAATGGGAAAGGCATGGCCATGAAACGCGTTGAGTTTACTACTGGGCCAGACAGACAACTGTTGTGAGACATCATCATTACTTATGTTTTTTTTACTGCAATTATAACGTTTTATTGTATTTGAATGTTATTTATTTATTGTTTTAAGATAACATTTCTTAAAAGACTTTAAAGGACTATTAAATACAGTAGATTTGCATGATCCACAAATTCACAATAGCAAATACAATGCAATAGCAATTGCAATTTAATAGCAATATAGCAAATTATCAGTAGAATTTTTTCAGAGAAATTTCAAAGATTGCTTCCATTTCTCTCTCTCTATATATATGTATACTCTGTGGACTCCTGCACATGCTCAGTATCTGATTCCCCAGAATGCGTGCACATAAAAATACTGAGAACTAATTGATAATGAAAGTAAATTAGAAAGACGTTAAAAACTGAATCATGAAAGTTAAATTTTGACGTTATCATCCCTTTAACTATTCATGCACTGCCTCTTTAATTCAAAAATATATTTATTAATTTAAATACAAATGAGTGAACCCTGGTTGCCTAGTTGAAGAACAACTAGTTCAGGATTCTGGCTGTGAGAACCAATATGAGCTTAAATTTTATTGGGCAGCATGAAAGCCAAATACATCACTGTAGTCTTATCTGTGTGTTCAGGCCTAGTAAATACTCCTTTGTAACTATGCTAAGAATTCATTATAATATGTATGGAAATACAGTGGTATAGTAAGTACTCATATTAGTTATACCTTCATAGGGCACACTCCATTATAGTTCTGCTGATGCACATTGGTAGTTATGCTGGTATTGTTCTTTATACTCCTATGCAAAGTTATTTCCATTTCCAAAAAGTGAGCAGGTTCTTTTATATAGACAAGTTCATGGTTGTGCATCATACAAGCAATTTCTAAAAGAGTCAACAATGACTACATGGCTACAGCATAAGCAACATATATTAAAGGGACAGTCAGCACCAGAATTGTTGTTGTTTAAAAAGATAGATAATCCCTTTATTACACATGCCCAGTTTTGCACAGAAAACACAGTTATAATAATACACTTTTTACCTCTGTGATTACCTTGTATCTAAGCCTCTGCAAACTGCCCCCTTATTTTAGTTCTTTTGACAGACTTGCATTTTAGCCAATTAGTGCTAATTCCGAAGTAACTCCATGTGCATGAGCTCAATGTTATCTATATGACGCATATGAACTAATGCCCTCTAGTGGTGAAAAACGGTCAAAATGCATTTAGATAAGAGGCAGCCTTCAAAGTCTAATAAATTAGCATATGAGCCTACCTAGGTTTAGCTTTCAACTAAGAATACCAAGAGAACAAAGCAAAATTGGTGATAAAAGTAAATTTGAAAGTTGTTTAAAATAATATGCCCTGTCTGAATCATGAAAGTTTATTTTGGACTTGACTGTCCCTTTAATACATATCTTGCTATGGGATTTGCTGCTCACAATATTAGTGTATATTTACAATCCATGGCAGACATTTTAGAGTAGACAAAAGAAAAACTGATTTGTGAAGTAAATTTCTACTTATTCACCTTGTTAAAGGGACACTGAACCCACATTTTTTCTTTCATGATTCAGATAGAGCATGACATTTTAAGCAACTTTCTAATTTACTCCTATTATCAAATTTTCTTCATTCTCTTGGTATCTTTATTTGAAATGCAAGAATGTAAGTTTAGATGCCGGCCCATTTTTGGTGAACAACCTGGTTTGTTCTTGCTGATTGGTAGATAAATTCATCCACCAATAAAAAAAGTGCTGTCTAGATATCTGAACCAAAAAAAAGGCTTTGATGCCTTCTTTTTCAAATAAAGATAGCAAGAGAATGATGAAAAATTGATAATAGGAATAAATTAGAAAGTTGCTTAAAATTGCATGCTCTATCTGAATCATGAAGGAAAAAAATTGGGTTCAGTGTCCCTTTAAATATGTGTATAGGTTGCACCCAACGAGCAGCAACATGTTTTTTTTAAGAATATCTCGCAGATCCTTACTCAATGGGCACAAGTCAGAATAATCCTGGCGGGAGACTTCAATGTCCCCATTTCACCACTAGACGACCCAAAGCCGACAGCGGCTTCGAGCAAACAGCTAAGACGCAATAGTACAATAAAGAAAATTCAGGTCTCACTGAGCTCTCATTCACTAATAGATTCATGGTACACACTAAATGGGAAAACCACTGATACTACGTTTTATTCAGCAGCACATAACACGTACTCCCGACTTGACTTTATATTCACTAGCCAAATCCTACAACCGACATTTCACTCCTCGGACATATGCCCCTGTGTCTGGTCGGACCATTCAATAGTGACACTCAATATGAATGGACTGAATGATCCAAATAGAATTAGATCTTGGACATACGATGCAACATTACATAAAAACCCACAGGTTCATGCCTCCACGCTACGACAACTCAATGAATATTGGAATATTAATACTGACACCACTAACAACCCTACACATGTGTGGGCAGCACATAAAGCTGTAATTAGGGGTACACTCATCAAAGAAAGATCTGACCACATTAGACAAACGAGACAAAACATGCAACAGATGCACAACGACATAGCCCACTTAGAAAAACAACACAGACTAACAGGGAGTCCTGCCACTTTACTCAAGCTCCAAACCAAAAGAGACTCACTAACCAAGATTTTGAACGCCCAAGCCAATAGAGCTATTATGAGACTAAAATCACAATACTTTATCTACGCCAACAAGCCTGACAAATTCTTAGCCCATAAGCTTAGAGAAAAATTTAAGACTGCAAATATCCCACTAATTGAGAGACCAAATGGCACAATGACTACCCATCCCCAAGAAATAGTAAACACATTTGGGGACTTCTATGCTACACTATATGACGGTCGTAAAGTAACAATCAGCCCAACCACGGAACGCATCACAGATAGTTTTCTAAATTCCCCCACACTGGTCAAGTTAACAGAAGAGGACAAAAAAACACTAAATGAACCCATCTCAACACTAGAAATAATCCTTGCCATTAGAGCCCTGAAACCAGGTAAAGCTGCAGGTCCAGACGGTTTTCCGGGGGAATACTATAAGCTTTTCAGTAAAGAACTCATTCCACATCTGACAAAGTTTTGCAACCACATTATGCAGGGTCACCCTATCCCCCCTGAGCTGTTACAGGCGAAAATTGTGGTAATACCTAAACCAGGCAAAGACCCAAAAAAATGCCCTAGCTACCGTCCTATCTCCCTAATCAACCAGGATTTAAAAATCTTTACTAAAATCCTCGCCAACAGACTGTCCCACATTATGCCCAAACTAATACACAGAGACCAAGTGGGGTTCATTAAGGATAGGGAGGCCCCAGACAATATCAGACGCATTATAGATACGGTTCACCATTTAAGCGACAGTCGAACGCCTTCTCTGCTCCTCGCGTTGGATGCGGAGAAGGCGTTCGACAGAGTAGACTGGGGGTATATGACTAAAACTCTAACACAGATGAACTTTGACGGCCCTTTTATGGATGCTATTAAGGCCATCTATACTGGCCCAGAGGCACATATATCCTCCAACGGGTATAGATCTAGATCCTTCCCAATTTTGAATGGTACAAGACAGGGGTGCCCATTGTCCCCCTTATTATTTGCACTATGCATCGAACCCCTAGCAAATAAGATAAGAGCCAACCCTGATATAGTGGGAGTCCAGGTGGGAAACATAGAATACAAAATTAACCTCTTCGCAGATGACATACTGCTCACCCTAACCAAACCCATGCTGTCACTGCCCAGCCTATATGAAACTCTAGGGGAGTTCTCACAAATTTCAGGCTACCGCATCAACACGGATAAGTGTGAAATGCTGCCTTTGGGTATTCCTCCACATACGAAGAAATTAATAGAAATAAACTTCGAACTAAAAGAATCTAAACAGTCAATGAAATATCTAGGGGTGGGAGTAACGGCTCAGACACAAGATCTATACAAAGTAAATTATTTGCCATTATACAAATCTATTAGAAAAGATCTTCAAAACTGGAGACAACATAACTTCTCCTGGGTGGGGAGGATGTCAGCAGTAAAGATGACTGTATTCCCCCGACTGCTCTACCTCTTTAGAGCCCTACCCATACGCATTATACGCCCAGACCTGGAGAAGCTTCAGGCAGAGATTCTGGCGTTTATCCGTGGTAAAAAATTGACCAGGATAGCAGGACGGACCATGACTAAACATAGAAACTTTGGAGGCCTAGGGATACCCAACCTAATCGATTATTACAAAGCCGCTAGGCTCGCCCAAGATACACTAATACTTAGAGCTAGGGAGGAGGCCCTGTGGATACAACTAGAATCAGACATGGAGGGCAGAAAGGGTTTGGACGAGATATTGTGGGACCCCAGGGGTGGCACTCGAGAGACAAAACAGAAACAACCAATCACAACTGATACTACCCAACACATATGGTCAGAACTAGCATACAAAAAGGGGATGTGCCCCAAAGACTCAACACTGCGACCTATCAGATACCTTTTAAATGAAGACTCACAAAGAGAAATCAATAAGTGGGAGAACAAGGGATTGTATCGTGTGGCAGACCTTTTCATACAAAACAAAATTATGACCCAAGCCCAACTAAACGACAAACTATATCCTGTTACAGTTCCTTGGTATCTATATCTTCAATTAACCTCATCCGTACATACATTTCTACAATCGACCCAACCTAGAGGTAAATCCATCCTAGAACATATATGTAGATCTCCAACCAGACCAAAACACTCTATATCCAGAATATACTTAGACATCCAAACTCCACGCACTATGACTAAAACACCGCTCATGCTCAAATGGGAAACAGACCTGGAAACTAGCCTAGACACAGACACATGGTACACGACTTTTGCAGCAGCTACCAGAGGCCTGTTGAGCGCTGATTTAAGAGAAAACACCCTGAAGACAATGTTTAGGTGGTACCTAACACCCCTTAGGACGTCACATATGTCACGCTCTAGTTCTAGGTTATGTTATAGAGGATGCGGGAAGACGGGCAACTTCCGACATATGGTTTGGGACTGCACTGACGTCCAGACCTTATGGAAATCATTGTCATCCCTTGTAAGCCATCTTTTAGACGAACAAGTACAGATAAGCATGGCTCAAGCTCTACTACATGAGTATATACCTAAATACAATAGACCGATTAATACTTTCATCAGAATTCTATGCACAGTAGTAAGAACGAGTATTGCGAAGCATTGGAAAACAGGTACACCGACATGGCAGGAAATCAAATGCAAAATACAGTACACATATAATATGTATGACCAAGCAGCCTGGTCTCTAGGTACCAAAAACACTAACGATGAAATTTGGTTCTACTGGATCTACAGAAATGGTTTTAATTTTTCACCAACTTGATTGTCTACCCATTCTCAGACACACAACTAACAACCAAATATACCAAGTTAAAGTTCATGTTTTTCGAATACTATGATATTTACGATTAATGGTTAACACAAACTATAGATCTCTTCTTTCTTTCTCTCTTCTTCCTCTTCCCCTCTCCTTCTTTCTGTCTTTTCTTTATTCTTATTTCTTATAAGTTAACAAAAATAAGAAGAAGGCGAGAAGACCTAAATTCCTATAATGAGATATGTCTGACTTTAGAACATATATTACACTGGGATGTTAGGTATTATATGAACATTTTAAATTCAGTGACTGCTAGACTTGTCATTATCTTCTTGTAACTTTTTCCTTTTTTCGCTGTTCAGATATGTTTTCAGTTGTTTATATTTACTGCCTTCTTTAATAATAAAAACAATTCAAACATAAATATGTGTATAGGTTAACATAAGTAGTAGTACCTTAAGCAATAGTTTAAATTCAACAAATAAGAGCAGAGACCACAAAGAAGTGGGTATGCTCGAAAAAGGTTTGCTTTTATGTACTATCTGTAAATACTAGGCAAATGGTACATTAAAATGTCACTTTTAATGAAATTGTCAAATTAAAAAGAGCAGCAAAAAAGTGAAAAAGACTGCTTGTTACTCACACACACTTAAAAACAGACCTCCAGTTTAATTATATAGAAAAATGAATAGATACTGTTGTATTACTAGAGTGAGAAAATATGCGCATGTATTTTTTGGACACCAACAAGTACTGTGTCTATAAGTAACTTTGCTCAATCGCTCAGCAGTAGCTATCAGCTTTGTTTTACAACTTTAAATCAACACAGTAACAACACTTGCAGTGCTATCACTCTTAAGGTTGTGACACACTGCAAGCGGAACAACGCGAGGCGAAGCAGCTGCTTCGATCCGCATTGCATCACTTCTGAAGTTCAGATATTTCATCTCTGAGCGCTCAGCTACGCGACCTGACGCAGCAGAGTGCTCAGAGATGAAAAGGCAGGACACAATGAGCGCACACAGCTGCATGTACACGCTGTGCGTCACTCCGCTTGCAGTGTGTCACAGACTTTAGCTGTACTAGGAGAGTACCGACTAGTGCACCCTTCTCTAAAGGAAAATTATTTTCCAATATATTATCTTTTAAACTAGTTCAACATTGTAAAGAGTAGTCATATTAACAACAACTGGAGGGCAATTAAAATACAAAGAATCCCCTGGCAATTAAAATACATAGAATCCCTGTCATATTTTCTCTCCCTAGTAATACATTTCAATAGCATACTAGCTACAACTTTATCTATTCATTTTTCTATATAATTAAACTGGAGGTGTGTTTTTAAGTGTGTGTGAGTAACAAGCAGCCCTTTTTATTTTTTTGCTGCTCTTTTTAATTTGACAATTTAATAAAACGTTACATTTTAATGTACCATTTTACCCTAGTATTTACAGATAGTACATAAAAGCAAACCTTTTTCGAGCATACCCACTTCTTTGTGGTCTCTTACTTGTTGACTTTAGAGTAGACACCTGCCTTCTATATTATAAAAATAAAAATCTACTCCCTTTAAATAGAACAAGAAATCAAAGGGACATAAAACCCAGGATTGTTCTTTTATGATGCAGATAGAACATACATTTTTAAATAACTTTTCAATTTACTTATATTATCAATTTTCCCTCATTCTCTTGACATCCTTTATTGAAGGAGAATGAATGTACTACTGGGAGCTAGATTAACACATCAATAAGCCAATCACAATCGACATATATGTAAAGCCATCAATCAACAGCTAACTCCCAGCTCCTGAGTCAACCTTGGTATCCTTCTCAGCAAAGGATACCAAGAGAACTAAGCAAATTAGATAATAGAAGAAAATTGGAAAGTTGCTTAAAAGGGTATGCTCTTTCAAAATGATGAAATTAATATTTTGTGTTTCATGTTCCTTTAAGAATTCCACACCAACACTCAGCATTTAACCCATTATGATAGGCAATACAGTAATTATACTTCACTTTGGGTATCAAGGTATAGGAGGCACTTTATAGGTTTGTTAGTATAGTAACTGATACACTGCATGCTTTTATAGGGAGCACTCTGTAGGTTTGTTACTATAGTAACTGAACACTGCATTCTGGTATAGGGAGCACTCTGTAGGTTTGTTAGTATAGTAACTGATACACTGCATGCTTGTATAGGGAGCACTCTGTAGGTTTGTTACTATAGTAACTGATACACTGCATTCTGGTATAGGGAGCACTCTGTAGGTTTGTTAGTATAGTAACTGATACACTGCATTCTGGTATAGGGAGCACTCTGTAGGTTTGTTAGTATAGTAACTGATACACTGCATTCTGGTATAGGGAGCACTCTGTAGGTTTGTTAGTATAGTAACTGATACACTGCATGCTTTTATAGGGAGCACTCTGTAGGTTTGTTAGTATAGTAACTGATACACTGCATGCTTTTATATGGAGCACTCTGTAGGTTTGTTAGTATAGTAACTGATACACTGCATGCTTTTATAGAGAGCACTCTGTAGGTTTGTTAGTATAGTAACTGGTACACTGCATGCTTGTATAGGGAGCACTCTGTAGGTTTGTTAGTATAGTAACTGATACACTGCATGCTTTTATAGAGAGCACTCTGTAGGTTTGTTAGTATAGTAACTGATACACTGCATGCTTTTATAGAGAGCACTCTGTAGGTTTGTTAGTATAGTAACTGGTACACTGCATGCTTGTATAGGGAACACTCTCTAGGTTTGTTAGTATAGTAACTGGTACACTGCATTCTGGCATAGGGAGCACTCCTCTGTAGGTTTGTTACTATAGTAACTGGTACACTGCATGCTTGTATAGGGAGCACTCCTCTGTAGGTTTGTTACTATAGTAACTGGTACACTGCATTCTGGCATAGGGAGCACTCCTCTGTAGGTTTGTTACTATAGTAACTGGTATACTGCATTCTGGTATAGGGAGCACTCCTCTGTAGGTTTGTTAGTATAGTAACTGGTACACTGCATGCTTGTATAGGGAACACTCTGTAAGTTTGTTAGTATAGTAACTGGTACACTGCATTCTGGCATAGGGAGCACTCCTCTGTAGGTTTGTTACTATAGTAACTGGTACACTGCATGCTTGTATAGGGAGCACTCCTCTGTAGGTTTGTTACTATAGTAACTGGTACACTGCATTCTGGTATAGGGAGCACTCCTCTGTAGGTTTGTTAGTATAGTAACTTGTACACTGCATGCTTGTATAGGGAGCACTCCTCTGTAGGTTTGTTACTATAGTAACAGGTACACTGCATTCTGGTATAGGGAGCACTCCTCTGTAGGTTTGTTACTATAGTAACTGGTACACTGCATTCTGGCATAGGGAGCACTCCTCTGTAGGTTTGTTAGTATAGTAACTGGTATTTTGCATGCTTGTATAGGGAGCACTCTGTAGGTTTGTTACTAATTAACTGGTACACTGCATTCTGGTATAGAGAGCACTCCTCTGTAGGTTTGCTAGTATAGTAACTGATACACTGCATGCTTGTATAGGGAGCACTCCTCTGTAGGTTTGTTAGTATAGTAACTGGTACATTGCATGCTTGTATAGGGAGCACTCCTCTGTAGGTTAGTTAGTATAACTGGTACACTGCATGCTGGTATAGTGAGCACTCCTCTGAAGGTTTGTTACTATAGTAACTAGTACACTGCATTCTGGTATAGGAAGCACTCCTCTGTAGGTTTATTCATATAGTAACTGATACACTGCATGCTGGTATAGGGAGCATTGCTCTGTAGGTTTGTTACTATAATAACTGGTACACTGCATTCTGGTATAGGGAGCACTCTGTAAGTTTGTTAGTATAGTAACTGATACACTGCATGCGTGTAAAGGGAGCACTCTGTAGGTTTGTTACTAATTAACTGATACTCTGCATTCTGGTATAGGGAGCACTCTATAGGTGTGTTAGTATAGTAACTGGTACACTACAGGCTTGTATAGGAAGCACTCTTCTGTAGGTTTGTTAGTATAGTAACTGGTACACTGCTGGCTTGTATAGGAAGCACTCTTCTGTAGGTTTGTTAGTATAGTAACTGGTACACTGCAGGCTTGTATAGGAAGCACTCCTCTGTAGGTTTGTTAGTATAGTAACTGGTACACTGCAGGCTTGTATAGGAAGCACTCCTCTATAGGTTTGTTAGTATAGTAACTGGTACACTGCTGGCTTGTATAGGAAGCACTCTTCTGTAGGTTTGTTAGTATAGTAACTGGTACACTGCAGGCTTGTATAGGAAGCACTCTTCTGTAGGTTTGTTAGTATAGTAACTGGTACACTGCTGGCTTGTATAGGAAGCACTCTTCTGTAGGTTTGTTAGTATAGTAACTGGTACACTGCAGGCTTGTATAGGAAGCACTCTTCTGTAGGTTTGTTAGTATAGTAACTGGTACACTGCTGGCTTGTATAGGAAGCACTCCTCTATAGGTTTGTTAGTATAGTAACTGGTACACTGCAGGCTTGTATAGGAAGCACTCTTCTGTAGGTTTGTTAGTATAGTAACTGGTACACTGCTGGCTTGTATAGGAAGCACTCTTCTGTAGGTTTGTTAGTATAGTAACTGGTACACTGCAGGCTTGTATAGGAAGCACTCCTCTGTAGGTTTGTTAGTATAGTAACTGGTACACTGCAGGCTTGTATAGGAAGCACTCCTCTGTAGGTTTGTTAGTATAACTGGTCTGGTACACTGCATGCTGGTATAGTGAGCACTCCTCTGTAGGTTTGTTACTATATTTACTGATACACTGCATGCTTGTATAGAGAGCACTCTGTAGGTTTGTTATTATAGTAACTGGTACACTGCAGGCTTGTATAGGAAGCACTCCTCTGTAGGTTTGTTAGTATAGTAACTGGTACACTGCAGGCTTGTATAGGAAGCACTCCTCTGTAGGTTTGTTAGCATAGTAACTGGTACACTGCAGGCTTGTATAGGAAGCACTCCTCTGTAGGTTTGTTAGTATAGTAACTGATACACTGCATGCTGGTATAGGGAGCATTGTTCTGAAGGTTTGTTACTATAATAACTGGTACACTGCATTCTGGTATAGGGAGCACTCTGTAGGTTTGTTACTAATTAACTGATACTCTGCATTCTGGTATAGGGAGCACTCTATAGGTTTGTTAGTATAGTAACTGGTACACTACAGGCTTGTATAGGAAGCACTCTTCTGTAGGTTTGTTAGTATAGTAACTGGTACACTACAGGCTTGTATAGGAAGCACTCTTCTGTAGGTTTGTTACTATAATAACTGGTACACTGCATTCTGGTATAGGGAGCACTCTGTAGGTTTGTTAGTATAGTAACTGATACACTGCATTTACACAAACACAAGTGCTTCACTCCATGTGTAGCCAAATAGCAAGCAAAGGTAGGCAGGGAAATAATCCACAATGTCAGATCAGCGATATTACACACAACAATCAGGAGCCGTACACAAACATATGCAGCTTCAGTGTTTTAGGATTAGACAGTAAAGCCCACTCACAGGGCACTCACCACTCAGGATCGGATGCCTCTATCTTGCGCTATCAGGCGTGAGGTCTTACCCGTATCGATGGGCCAATCGTCCTTTGTCTCCACAACACCTCCACAATTCGCGGACGCTGCTTCCAATAATGAATCCCGGTTCCGGTTGGTTACGCTGTCACATACTTCCTAGGTGTATTTTCTCAGCCTGCCGCTCAGTATCTACTAGGACCCAAATAATGAGCTTCTCCTCGCTCACAAGAAGTAAATCGTAGAAAGAAACACAGGTCTGGTCCAGTGGATAAAATCAGTAGTAAACTTTATTCTTAACTTTTCCATAAAATAAGGAGAATACACACATAATAATGGTGTATGCAGGTTCGGTCTTACGCCACTGATACACTGCATGCGTCTAAATGGAGCACTCTGTAGGTTTGTTACTAATTAACTGATACACTGCATTCTGGTATAGGGAGCACTCCTCTATAGGTTTGTTAGTATAGTAACTGGTACACTGCGGGCTTGTATAGGAAGCACTCTTCTGTAGGTTTGTTAGTATAGTAACTGGTACACTGCATGCTTGTATAGGGAGCACTCCTCTGTAGGTTTGTTAGTATAGTAACTGGTACACTGCAGGCTTGTATAGGAAGCACTCCTCTGTAGGTTTGTTAGTATAGTAACTGGTACACTGCAGGCTTGTATATGAAGCACTCCTCTGTAGGTTTGTTAGTATAACTGGTACACTGCATGCTGGTATAGTGAGCACTCCTCTGTAGGTTTGTTACTATAGTAACTGCTACACTGCATGCTTGTATAGAGAGCACTCTGTAGGTTTGTTAGTATAGTAACTGATACACTGCATGCTTGTATAGAGAGCACTCTGTAGGTTTGTTACTATAGTAACTGGTACACTGCATGCTGGTATAGTGAGCACTCCTCTGAAGGTTTGTTACTATAGTAACTGGTACACTGCATGCTGGTATAGTGAGCACTCCTCTGTAGGTTTGTTACTATAGTAACTGGTACACTGCATGCTTGTATAGGGAGCACTCCTCTGTAGGTTTGTTAGTAAAGTAACTGGTACACTGTATGCTTGTAAAGGGAGCACTCACTCCTCTGTAGGTTCGTTAGTAAAGTAACTGGTACACTGCATGCTTGTAAAGGGAGCACTCACTCCTCTGTAGGTTTGTTAGTAAAGTAACTGGTACACTGCATGCTTGTATATGGAGCACTCTGTAGGTTTGGTAGTATAGTAACTGGTACACTGCATGCTTGTATAGGGAGCATTGCTCTGTAGGTTTGTTAGTAAAGTAACTGGTACACTGCATGTTTGTATAGGGAGCACTTCTCTGAAGGTTTGTTAGCAAAGTATGGTCAATTAAGAAGAAAGAATGTCTCTCTATATATAGGTTGGCACAGAGCATTGCTTCATGTAGCTATAATGGTACAATAAGTGTCCCTCTATATTTAGGTTTTTACCGAGAATTGCTTCATGTAGTTATGCTGGTACAGTAAGTTTCCCTCTATATTTAGGTTGGTACAGAGCATTGCTACATGTAGTTATACTGGCCGGAAGTTCCAGGAGCCCAGCCAGCCTAATATGGTTTTCCCGGTCAGAGATCACTAATTAACTGATACACTGCATTCTGGTATAGGGAGCACTCCTCTATAGGTTTGTTAGTATAGTAACTGGTACACTGCTGGCTTGTATAGGAAGCACTCTTCTGTAGGTTTGTTAGTATAGTAACTGGTACACTGCATGCTTGTATAGGGAGCACTCCTCTGTAGGTTTGTTAGTATAGTAACTGGTACACTGCAGGCTTGTATAGGAAGCACTCCTCTGTAGGTTTGTTAGTATAGTAACTGGTACACTGCAGGCTTGTATATGAAGCACTCCTCTGTAGGTTTGTTAGTATAACTGGTACACTGCATGCTGGTATAGTGAGCACTCCTCTGTAGGTTTGTTACTATAGTAACTGCTACACTGCATGCTTGTATAGAGAGCACTCTGTAGGTTTGTTAGTATAGTAACTGATACACTGCATGCTTGTATAGAGAGCACTCTGTAGGTTTGGTACTATAGTAACTGGTACACTGCATGCTGGTATAGTGAGCACTCCTCTGTAGGTTTGTTACTATAGTAACTGGTACACTGCATGCTGGTATAGTGAGCACTCCTCTGTAGGTTTGTTACTATAGTAACTGGTACACTGCATGCTTGTATAGGGAGCACTCCTCTGTAGGTTTGTTAGTAAAGTAACTGGTACACTGCATGCTTGTAAAGGGAGCACTCCTCTGTAGGTTTGTTAGTATAGTAACTGGTACACTGCATGATTGTATAGGGAGCGCTCTTCTGTAGGTTTGTTAGTAAAGTAACTGGTACACTGCATGCTTGTAAAGGGAGCACTCCTCTGTAGGTTTGTTAGTATAGTAACTGGTACACTGCATGCTTGTAAAGGGAGCACTCCTCTGTAGGTTTGTTAGTATAGTAACTGGTACACTGCATGTTTGTATAGGAAGCACTCCTCTGTAGGTTTGTTAGTATAGTAACTGGTACACTGCATGCTTGTATAGGAAGCACTCTTCTGTAGGTTTGTTAGTATAGTAACTGGTACACTGCATGCTTGTATAGGAAGCACTCTTCTGTAGGTTTGTTAGTATAGTAACTGGTACACTGCATGCTTGTATAGGAAGCACTCTTCTGTAGGTTTGTTAGTATAGTAACTGGTACACTGCATGCTTGTATAGGAAGCACTATTCTGTAGGTTTGTTAGTATAGTAACTGGTACACTGCATGCTTGTAAAGGGAGCACTCCTCTGTAGGTTTGTTAGTATAGTAACTGGTACACTGCATGCTTGTAAAGGGAGCACTCACTCCTCTGAAGGTTTGTTAGTAAAGTAACTGGTACACTGCATGCTTGTATAGGAAGCACTCTTCTGCAGGTTTGTTAGTATAGTAACTGGTACACTGCATGTTTGTAAAGGGAGCACTCACTCCTCTGTAGGTTAGTTAGTAAAGTAACTGGTACACTGCATGCTTGTATAGGGAGCACTCTGTAGGTTTGTTAGTATAGTAACTGGTACACTGCATGCTTGTATAGGAAGCACTCTTCTGTAAGTTTATTAGTATAGTAACTGGTACACTGCATGCTTGTAAAGGGAGCACTCACTCCTTTGAAGGTTTGTTAGTAAAGTAACTGGTACACTGCATGCTTGTATAGGAAGCACTCTTCTGTGGGTTTGTTAGTATAGTAACTGGTACACTGCATGCTTGTATAGGCAGCACTCTTCTGTAGGTTTGTTAGTATAGTAACTGGTACACTGCATGCTTGTAAAGGGAGCACTCACTCCTCTGAAGGTTTGTTAGTAAAGTAACTGGTACACTGCATGCTTGTATAGGAAGCACTCTTCTGTAGGTTTGTTAGTATAGTAACTGGTACACTGCATGCTTGTAAAGGGAGCACTCACTCCTCTGTAGGTTCGTTAGTAAAGTAACTGGTACACTGCATGCTTGTAAAGGGAGCACTCACTCATCTGTAGGTTTGTTAGTAAAGTAACTGGTACACTGCATGCTTGTATATGGAGCACTGGAAGTTCCAGGAGCCCAGCCAGCCTAATATGGTTTTCCCGGTCAGAGATCACTAATTAACTGATACACTGCATTCTGGTATAGGGAGCACTCCTCTATAGGTTTGTTAGTATAGTAACTGGTACACTGCTGGCTTGTATAGGAAGCACTCTTCTGTAGGTTTGTTAGTATAGTAACTGGTACACTGCATGCTTGTATAGGGAGCACTCCTCTGTAGGTTTGTTAGTATAGTAACTGGTACACTGCAGGCTTGTATATGAAGCACTCCTCTGTAGGTTTGTTAGTATAGTAACTGGTACACTGCAGGCTTGTATATGAAGCACTCCTCTGTAGGTTTGTTAGTATAACTGGTACACTGCATGCTGGTATAGTGAGCACTCCTCTGTAGGTTTGTTACTATAGTAACTGCTACACTGCATGTTTTTATAGAGAGCACTCTGTAGGTTTGTTAGTATAGTAACTGATACACTGCATGCTTGTATAGAGAGCACTCTGTAGGTTTGTTACTATAGTAACTGGTACACTGCATGCTGGTATAGTGAGCACTCCTCTGTAGGTTTGTTACTATAGTAACTGGTACATTGCATGCTGGTATAGTGAGCACTCCTCTGTAGGTTTGTTACTATAGTAACTGGTACACTGCATGCTTGTATAGGGAGCACTCCTCTGTAGGTTTGTTAGTAAAGTAACTGGTACACTGCATGCTTGTAAAGGGAGCACTCCTCTGTAGGTTTGTTAGTATAGTAACTGGTACACTGCATGATTGTATAGGGAGCGCTCTTCTATAGGTTTGTTAGTAAAGTAACTGGTACACTGCATGCTTGAATAGGGAGCACTCCTCTGTAGGTTTGTTAGTATAGTAACTGGTACACTGCATGCTTGTAAAGTTAGCACTCCTCTGTAGGTTTGTTAGTATAGTAACTGGTACACTGCATGTTTGTATAGGAAGCACTCCTCTGTAGGTTTGTTAGTATAGTAACTGGTACACTGCATGCTTGTATAGGAAGCACTCTTCTGTAGGTTTGTTAGTATAGTAACTGGTACACTGCATGCTTGTATAGGAAGCACTCTTCTGTAGGTTTGTTAGTATAGTAACTGGTACACTGCATGCTTGTATAGGAAGCACTCTTCTGTAGGTTTGTTAGTATAGTAACTGGTACACTGCATGCTTGTATAGGAAGCACTATTCTGTAGGTTTGTTAGTATAGTAACTGGTACACTGCATGCTTGTAAAGGGAGCACTCCTCTGTAGGTTTGTTAGTATAGTAACTGGTACACTGCATGCTTGTAAAGGGAGCACTCACTCCTCTGAAGGTTTGTTAGTAAAGTAACTGGTACACTGCATGCTTGTATAGGAAGCACTCTTCTGTAGGTTTGTTAGTATAGTAACTGGTACACTGCATGTTTGTAAAGGGAGCACTCACTCCTCTGTAGGTTCGTTATTAAAGTAACTGGTACACTGCATGCTTGTATAGGGAGCACTCTGTAGGTTTGTTAGTATAGTAACTGGTACACTGCATGCTTGTATAGGAAGCACTCTTCTGTAAGTTTGTTAGTATAGTAACTGGTACACTGTATGCTTGTAAAGGGAGCACTCACTCCTTTGAAGGTTTGTTAGTAAAGTAACTGGTACACTGCATGCTTGTATAGGAAGCACTCTTCTGTGGGTTTGTTAGTATAGTAACTGGTACACTGCATGCTTGTATAGGCAGCACTCTTCTGTAGGTTTGTTAGTATAGTAACTGGTACACTGCATGCTTGTAAAGGGAGCACTCACTCCTCTGAAGGTTTGTTAGTAAAGTAACTGGTACACTGCATGCTTGTATAGGAAGCACTCTTCTGTAGGTTTGTTAGTATAGTAACTGGTACACTGCATGCTTGTAAAGGGAGCACTCACTCCTCTGTAGGTTCGTTAGTAAAGTAACTGGTACACTGCATGCTTGTAAAGGGAGCACTCACTCATCTGTAGGTTTGTTAGTAAAGTAACTGGTACACTGCATGCTTGTATATGAAGCACTCTGTAGGTTTGTTAGTATAGTAACTGGTACACTGCATGCTTGTATAGGGAGCATTGCTCTGTAGGTTTGTTAGTAAAGTAACTTGTACACTGCATGTTTGTATAGGGAGCACTTCTCTGAAGGTTTGTTAGCAAAGTATTGTCAATTAGGAAGAAAGAATGTCTCTCTATATATAGGTTGGCACAGAGCATTGCTTCATGTAGCTATAATGGTACAGTAAGTGTCCCTCTATATTTAGGTTTTTACCGAGAATTGCTTCATGTAGTTATGCTGGTACAGTAAGTTTCCCTCTATATTTAGGTTGGTACAGAGCATTGCTACATGTAGTTATACTGGCCGGAAGTTCCAGGAGCCCAGCCAGCCTAATATGGTTTTCCCGGTCAGAGATCAGCTCTTCTCTGACACATAGTAAAAACAACAGATATCACAAATCTGGGAGATCCCGTAAGCCCTGAAATTTTCAAATCTGATGTAAAAAGGAGTCAGCCAGGCAGTAGGGGGGGTAAAGGTAGCCTTGGTGGTCTGGTATCCATGACATCTCCCCCCTTCTAGTCCAGCAGACCCGGCTAGACCCCCAACGGATCGGCTTGGGGCTGTCCGGCGATGGCCCTCCACTTGTCGGTTGTTGGGAGGGGTCATCCTATCTCTCCTGGGCTTGGGGAATCCTTGGGGCTCCCGGCTAGCCTGTATCCCCTGCGCCCTTAGCGCAGGGATAGGTACACAATGCACAGTCCAAAATCAGGCTTCCAATGCCGGCTCCAGAACATTTGCCCATCCACAAGTCCCAGTCACAATCAAAGAGGGGCCTCCGGGCCCTCCCAGAAAAGGCCTCAGCTGCCAGAGAGAAGGCGGGGCAGCTGGGGTTGTGGCATCCCAAGGTTGGGGACCTGGGCAGACTGCCCAGCATTCCTGGAGTTCCCAGGTGGGGACTGTAATCTCTATTGCCCCCATTGGAAAATCCTCCTTGTCAGGTGAGCTAAAACCTTTCACTTCAGTTGCTGTCAGTACCAAGGTCACCCGAAGCCCTTTATCCAGCTCCCATTTCCTAGGGACTGGCATCCGGCCCACATGAAGACCACATTTTAAAGTAGGTAGATTCCAATTTTGGGACAACATTGTGGATTCACATAGGTTTGGTAAGTTATCTACCCCCTGCTTTTCCTCCAGGCAATTATTTTCCACATTGTCCCCAACAGTTCTCAACAGTACCTCAGGTTTTGTTGGGCTCTCCTTTAGCCCTCCCTGTGGGCAGGTGTTGTGTTCGGGGACATAACCACACTGCAACTGGCCCAAATCTTTCCCCAGCAACACATTGACAGGGACATTCTCAGAGATCCCTACCTCCTGCAAACTTTTCTCCTCACCCCCATCCAGGGGCACTGCATGGCACTCCCCGCCAACTTCTTGATTATCCACAGTCTCTGCCAGGATAATATCCTCTGCAACTTCAGAGTGTACTAAGCAAAATCCAGTCACAGTATCCTGAAGCCTCCTGGTCACACTGTCTCCCTCTGTGACACTCTGCTGATTACCTGCCGACCCACCCACAAACAAAGCCGTTGCAGGTTTCCCGGCTGTATTCCCACCCCAGACTGTAGGTGAAGGTTGCTCCTTGGTGGGGCAGGCAAAACTCGGTTGCCCAAACTTGTGGCACCAGCTGTATGGGCGGGTATCCCCCTGGCCCAATGCCATGCCTGCCCCCTGTGGGAAAGCCTCCTGGGCGGGAAAAGGGTAGAGTCCCTGTCAAGCTTCTGAGGGGAGTGACTGGCTGTCTCTTCTCCCTAGAAGTAGATTGGCTACCTCCACTCCATGGGAAACTGCGCTGCTGCTGGGGAGGGAGACCGGCTGTCTCCGCTCCCTGGAAGGGGTTCTGTCACTGGGGAGGGAGACTGACTGTCTCCGCTCCCTGGAAGGAGTTTGGCCGCTGGGAAGAGAGGTCTGCCACCTCCTCTCCCTGGAAGGGTTGCTGCCACTGGTGTGGGAGACTGGCTGTCTCCGCTCCCTGGAAGGGGTTCTGCCACTGGAAAGGGATACCAACTGTCTCCGCTCCCTGGAAGGGGTTCGGCCACTGGGGAGAGAGGTCTGCTACCTCCTCTCCCAGGAAGGGGTTCTGTTGACGGTGAGGGAGGACGACTACCTCCGCTCTTGGGGGATGGCCGTGCCGCTGGGGAGAGAAACCGACTGCCGTCTTTCCCTGTCCCTGGCTCTGCCACTGGGGAGAGAGACCAACTGTCTCCTCTCCCAGGAAGGGATTCTGTTTAAGGGGAGGGAGGACAACTACCTCTGCTCCCGAGGGATGGCTCTGCCACTGGGGAGATAAACCGACTGTGGTCTCTCCCTGCACCTGGCTCTGCCACTGGGGAGGGAGACCGACTGTCTCCGCTCCCTGGAAGGGGTTCGGCCGCTGGGGAGAGGTCTGCCACCTCAACTCCCTGGAAGGGTTGCTGCCCCTAGGGAGGGAGACCGACTGTCTCTGCTCCCTGGAAGGGTTTTGGCCACTGGGGAGAGAGGTCTGCCACCTCCTCTCCCTGAAAGGGATGCTGCCACTGGGGAGGGAGACTGACTGTCTTGGTTCCCTGGAAGGGGTTTGGACCCTGGGGAGAGAGGTTCACCACCTCCTCTCCCTGGGAGGGTTTCTGCCGCTGGGGAGGGAGACCGACTGTCTCCTCTCCCTGGCTTCCCGAAGCTGCTGCATGTGCTGGGCAGAGGCCAGCGGCTCTCTGCCCTGTTGCAGCGCTTTTGCTGGGGTGGTTCCCTGGTCCAAGACTATAAGCTTGGGGCCAGGCTGCTGATCTGTATCTAGCAGCTCTTCTTCGCTTATTCCTTGTTGCCACTCCTCGGAGGCCACCCTCCATGAATCCCAGACTGTTGCACCACAGCTCAGTGGAAATTCCGTGGCATGCTGCTGAACGAGGTCTTGCAGCCTCTTGTATGCCACTTCCAGCTCCCATTCCTGGCTACATATATAATCCATATCGGCTTGCAGCCAGGGTACCCCCGAGAGATTCAGCTGTCTCTCTCAGTACTCACGAATGTCCTCCAGTCTCCACTCCATCTCACCCAAAGTCTGGGTCTTTTATCATTCTTGCAAATAGTAATCCTGGGCTTCCGTAGCCAAAGCCCTCTGTGGGGGTGCCATCCTCCAGCCATGGCTGCGCTTGCATAGCGTGCCATCGGAGGGCCCAGTAGCCATGATCCAGCAACCCCTCATCTTGGATCAATCTATCCAATTTGGAAAGCCATTCCTCCCTGGGCTGCTCTCCCAGGAAAGACACTCGTAAGTCTCACCGGAGGTCGTACTCTTCCTCCAAAGTGGGGAGAATCGTTATCCGATAGCCCTGCTCTTGTTGAAGAGCCTCCATCCAGAGTTGCCGGCGGAAAAAGTCCCTCTTTGCCAGCAGGTCCCAATATGAACTAGGACCATCCAGCTGGGCCAGCGCCTCCCGTACTGTTCTTAGGAGCTCGGCTTCCATATTTACCGGCTCCAAAGTGGGGAGAATCGTTATTCGATAGCCCTGCTCTTGTTGAAGAGCCTCCCTCCAGAGTTACCGGCGGAAAAAGTCCCTCTGTGCCAGCAGGTCCCAATATGAACTAGGATCGTCCAGCTGGGCCAGCGCCTCCCGTACTCTTCTTAGAAGCTCGGCTTCCATATTTACCGGCTACTGTGGCACCTCTCCTCTGTCAGCAGAAACCATGTGAAGGAAGCAGATCGTACCGCTACCAACCAATGTGACGGATACCCCAGCTACCCCGACTGGGTAGCTCCGCCAAAAGGGTCCTGCTTCCTCCCTGCCGACTGCAGCCATGTAGCCGTCAAGTGATTACAGCCAGTAGCCCACCCTGATACCAGACAGCACCAGTTTTCAGGATCCCACCATGGGACAGACTCCGGCTACCCCGACTGGGTAGCTCTGCCAGAGGGTTCTTCCTATACCTGACAACAGGCCGTTATGTAGCAGAGAAAGTTATTATAGCAATCCCCACCCAAATAACTAGACAGACTAGCATTCAGGTGAAACAAGAACTGATTTTATTAGGAAACACACACTCCTTTTATACACAAACAAATGGTCTTATCTTACTCCCAAATGTCCCGCCATTCCTGCCCCTCCAGACAGGCTGGCACCTGCCATAGCAGCCACAGTCCCAGAGAGTCCCAGGACTCAGAGGTGGTGATTTAGGGGTGATCCCGGGGGATGGTATCCACTTCCATGGTGTCATTTGAAAGCTCTCAGTCCCAGATGCCTCAGTCCAAAAAGCGGTGTGATTCGTACTAGGGACCGGAGTTACAGCCTGGTAAAGATAGGGGGTTTGGGGTGTCCAAAACTCCTGGTTCCCAAAGGAGCTCCCCTCCGGCAATTCCCCCACCTCTTGTCCTCCCTAGGGGCTACCAATCCCCAGAAGAGCAGAGCTCTGGGGCAAAGGGCCGCTGGAGCCACCAGGGGTAAAGTTAGCCGGTGTGTGGCGTGATGCAGCTGACCAGGAGTTTCAAGAGCCCGGCCAGCCTGAGAGGGGTTAGGCGGATATCCGTCATGGTGCGGCCAGCCGACAGTTCCAGAAGCCCGCCAGCCTAGAAGGGTTTTCCCAGTCAGAGACCAGCTCATCTCTGACAAAGTTCACATAGTAAAAACAACAGATATCACAAATCTGGGAGATCCCATAAGCCCTGAAATGGCCAAATCTGATGTAGAAAGGAGTCAGCCAGGCAGTAGGGTGGTGGGGGTAGCCTTGGTGGTCTGGTATCTGTGACAGTCCCTATAAATTTAGGTTGGTACAGAACATTGCTTCATGTAGTTATACTGGTACAGTAAGTGTCCCTCTATATTTAGAGGTTGGTACAGGGCATTGCTTAATATAGTTATGCATATAAAACTATATCAAAATATAGTAAGTGTCTGTCTATATATAGGTTGGCACAGAGCATTGCTTCATGTAGTTATACTGGTACAGTAAGTGTCCCTCTATACTTAGGTTTGTATCGAGAATTGCTTCATGTAGTTATGCTGGTACAGTAAGTTTACCTCTATATTTAGGTTGGTACAGAACATCGTTTCATGTAGTTATACTGGTACAGTAAGTGTCCCTCTATATTTTTGTTTCGCACAGGGTATTGCTCATATAGTTATGCTTATACAGTAAGTTTAACATTTTATTTAGGTTGGTACAGAATATTGCTTCATATTGTTATATGGTACAGTAAGTGTCCCTCTATATTTAGGTAGGTATAGAACATTGATTCATATAGTTATTCTGGTACAGTAAGTGTCCCTCATATTTAGGTTGGTACAGAACATTGCTTCATATAATTATTATGGTACAGTAAGTGTCCCTCTATATTTAGGTAGGTACAGAACACTACTTCATATAGTTATACCGGTACAGTGCCCCTCTATATTTAGGTAGGTGCAAAGCATTGCTTCATATAATAATGCTAAGACAGTAAGTATCCCTATATATCTAGGTAGGTACTGTAGTTTCTCCTTTGTTTATTCCACAAAGTAAAATAAAACACGCAGGTTTCTCTGTCTCCACAAAAATGTGTCAGCATTAATATTCCGATAACAATAATGAGCAATGGAATATCTGCTTACTTCACAATATATAACGTAGCAAAAGTAGGCGTGAACAGTATAATAATTTTGCTAACAGAAGCATTTGCCAACAAAAGGTGTTTACAAGAAATATAAGAAAAGAAATTGCAATACTGGAATATTTCTGCAGTTTTCTTTACGTCTACACATCTTAAACAATAGTCTGTTTTTATAGGTTAGCTAACCACAAGGCTTTCTATTACATGCTGAAAAATATACCTTACGCTTTTAGATGGCATCTATATAACTCTAATGTGACATTCTAACATAATCTCTAGATATATCTTAAAGACTATAAACTAACCATACACACATTTCAGGGGCATTACTAATACCTGTCAGAAATACCTCTGTATCACTCTGTAACTACACTCAAATATTTTAAAATCAATGTGAGCCTAATACTATAGTAATCACATAGATTAGAAATATTCACCAATAATATAGGATAATTAATATAAGAATGCTGGAGAAAACTTATTTCACACTTATTCCTATAATGGTTAACTATAGGAAAAAGCCAACTAGGTCATTAGAAGACACTTGTCACTGCATACCGATATGGCCTCTCTTATCCCCCTGTTCATGTCCTAGAATCCCCGAACTACTGGTCTATCCATACAGGGATCTAACTACCCACTTCCACCCTATAGCCAGCACCCCCCAACAACATACAAAGTCCCTCCTGTTATACTCTCTGAGCAAAGCGAGGTTGAGTATAATCAAATCATGAAAACAGCATAAACATCTCTGGATAGTCTCTTATCACTTTATGAACAGTCTTTGTCCTTTTAAAAGGCCCATCTTCCAATCCTCAGACACTCTGCTTCAATTTCATTGTCTATATGCACTTGGAGTGCTCGATATATGTGGGAAATGCCCATCTGCGGTTCATGCTGGTAGTACGATGTTTGTTCAGGGGGCAGACATGGCAAGCAGACACAGAGTCAGGAGAAATCTAAGGATAAAAACAGATGGCACAGATAAGCACATACCCAATACAATCAGAATTATGCCCATCAGAATTTTTTGAACCTTTTTCCTTATGCAATTTAACTTCAGCGAGACATTGTGGGGTAAATAATACAGACAAAATTCATTAAATGTATTTCTACAGAGAATACATCACAGCTACTCTAAACAATTTTTTATTTTTCCATTTGTTGATCATCAGAGGATTAACAAAGACAAGAGGTTATAAGAATCATGACCACCTAAGTAGTAGTTAAAGAGGGGTTGAAGGAAAGAGTAACGGAAAAGATGGTAATCTACGGATGTGGACCACAGCCTTAAACCCAAATTTTTTCTTTAATGATTCAGATAGAGCATGCAATTTTAAACAACTTTCTCATTTACTCATATTATACATTTTTCTTAGTTCTCTTGCTATCTTTATTTAAAAAGCAGTAATGTAAAGCATATGAGCCAGACCATTTTTGGTTCAGAACCTGTGTTATGCTTGCTTATTGGTGGCTAAATGTAGCCACCAATAAGCAAACACTATCAAGGGTGCTGAACCTAAAATGGGCTGACTCCTAAGCTTTAAATTCATTTTTAAATAAAGATAGCAAGAGGACAAAAAAAAATATAATAGGAGTAAATGAAAAAGTTGCTTAAAATTAACTGCTATCTGAATCATTAAAGAAAAAAAATGGTTTTAGTATCAAGGCTGTCTCAGAAAAATAACTTCCACCATATAACAGAGGAGAGAACTTAACAGCCATTTTTAATGATACCTTAAATGATACATTAAACATGGCTACTAGGTCAGGAAAAAGCTGCTGATAATTGCTAGAATTTGATAAATACCATGCATCAGCAAGGGGCTGTGCGGCTACGCTGGGTAACTTTGCTAAGGCAAACACACGTCTCCTTGATCTACTGAAAATGAATCTAGTGCTATTTTATTCTATAAAACTACTTTATGTAATGCTTATAATTTCCCAAATATGACCTCAATGGACTCTACAATCTTCGCTAATTGATCTTCGCGACCCCAATTCTTTTGCACTCTTATATGAGGGAAGATTATAGCCATCTCATAATTAAAACTACAAAAATCTCTTTAAGGGTAGGGGCATCATTTTAGAATAATTTCCTTTGTTGGGAAGCCTGTGAAACTCAAGCCTATAAAGAGTTTGTCCATTTATAGACTTTGGTTTGGCCAGAAAAAGCTGTTAAAAACATTATTTTATTCCAGTTTTTATCTCCTGTACTTGAGTGCCTAATATATCAGATTTTGGATCTACGATTCCGAACACAGAGAAAGTTCTTTCAAGTAAGACACTGGTAATCTGCACCTTTGGATTGGTCACTTGAGACCATATGACCAGGGCTGACGAAAGCAGTGTTTTAACTAGGCGATGACAACGCCATTGCTCAAATAAACAGAGCCCCTTCCATGATAAGATAGAAGGTAGCGGAGAAATCAGTAATTTCTGTCAGACTTAAAGGAGTAATAGTATTTCCGCATATTATTTGTGCATATTTGAGATTATACAGAGATTATATGGAGAACTCTACCAAGATTGAACAGTAATAGTGTGAAATAGTCTAATTGCCTATCCAAAACAAATTAAAGACAGTTTTGAATATCTTAAATTTGGGGCAGTTTTTTATACTTTATGTACTCTGGACAATATTAAAGTTAATAAAATATAACTTAAGACTGATTCTAACTGTCATATTCCAACGCTAATGAGTTGTAAACAAAGATTTTAAACCTTTTTCTTTTCTATGCATATGCAAATTTATGTGTTGTGGTATAAATGTTTTTTTTTTTTTAATAGAGGCATAGCAGTTTAGATCACTTGCGTTGATTCACAAGGAGTAAATAAATAAAAAGATTTATATTTTTTAAAAATATATTATATAGCTAGATTTGTTTAGCGCACTCTTTTTATGTCTTGATGAGGATAATTTCCTTTGCTGCCAGGTAGAAATTTCAGGGGGCTCTGTCATTGCTCTGACACCTGGAATTACGAGCCCCAAATGGCAGATGCCATACCAATTTATAAGGAGAAATACATATAGAAATTGGAGGTTAAATGTAGCCACCAATCAGCAAGTGCTACCCAGGGTGATGAACCAAAAATGGGATGGCTACTAAGCTTTCATTCCTGTTTTTCAAATAACAATGCCAAGAGAACAAAGACACATTGATAATAGGAGTAAAATAGAAATTTGCTTAAAATCGCATGCTCTATCTGAATCATGAAAGAAAAAAAAAATGGGTTTAGTACAGTGGGAGACATTAAACTGTTAGATACATTAAAATGATTAACTAAGTAAGAGTATAGGAGTACAGTTTTAAATATATGAAATTAATATTTTACATGTAAAAAATAAGGGAGAAAAATGTTCTAAATGCAGAAAAACAGGGGAGCCTGGGTTTGAACAAATAAGGGAGATCTGTGGAAATATACTTGCCTTTTGGGATTAGATATAATTTATTACATAAATGATATATAATCCCAAAAGGCAAGTATATACTGTATAGGGCATCACTGCATTTCTACACGCCCTATACATGTTTCAGTAAAACCTTGCCTTATTCAGGAGCAAAATAATAATATGACAGTGAATTGAGAATTTGAATACCCGCGTGCCCCACCCTTGGTTGTTCATTAGATCACTGAACATGCTAATTATTAACCAGTTATCACCTGTCTTCACGGTTGACATAGAAACCAGCTTGAACACAAATGTAAATATCCAATATCCAGATGCAAAGTATGAACGTATAAATGTTACAAGATAGTATTAATAAAGATATTATCTATCATTACATATTTATTTCAGAATATCCAAAATGTTAAAATTATTATCTATAAAATATTGCTTTTTGTATTGATTTGCAAAAGCAGACTTATATAGAAAACAAGCAAAACTTCTAACATATGTTAATACGCAGACTCAATATTGTGACCCTAAATGAACATTAAACCAGTGTTTTCAATCTATATAGTCTCTTATCTTGACTTATCTTTTCTTTAATGACTCAAATAGAGCATACAATTTTAAACAACTCTTTAAAGGGATAGTAAAGTGCAAATTAAACTTTCATGATTCAGATAGGGCATGTCATTTTAAACAAATTTCTAATTTACTTTTATGATCAAATTTGCTTTGTTCTCATGGTATTCTTAGTTGAAAGCTAAACCTAGGTATGCTCATATGCTAATTTCTAAGCCCATGAAGGCTGCCTCTCATCTGAATGAATTTGACAGTTTTTCACAGCTAGAGGGCGTTAGCTCATGTGTTTCATATAAATAACATTGTGCTCACGCACGTGGAGTTATTTCAGAGTCAGCACTAATTGCCTGAAATGCAAGTCTGTCAAAAGAACTGAGATAAGGGGGCAGTCTGCAGAGGCTTAGATACAAGGTAATCACAGAGGTAAAAAGTGTATAAATATCACAGTGTTGGTTATGCAAAACTGGGGTAAATAATGGTAAATAAAGGGATTATCTATCTTTTTAAACAATAACATTTTTGGTGTTTACTATCCCTTTAATGTACTTCTATTATCACATTCCCATCATTATCTTGGTATCCTTTGTTGAAAAGCAGGAGGACAAGCTCAGGAGTGTTCCCATGTCTGGAGCACTATACAGCAGCAGTTTTGCAAAATGCTATCCATTTGCGTGAGCACTAGATGGCAGCCCTACTTCCTGCCTTGTAGTGCTCCAGCTACCTATATAGCTATCTCGTTCAAAGAATACCATGAGAACAAAGCAAATTTTATAATAGAAGTAAATTGGACATTTTTTAAAAATTCTATCACAAAAGAAAATTCTGGGATTCCATATCCCTTTAACTGTATTTGCAGTGTAAGTGTGTATTTCATCCATATCCCTTTAACTGTATTTGCAGTGTAAGTGTGTATTTCATCCATATCCCTTTAACTGTATTTGCAGTGTAAGTGTGTATTTCATCCATATCCCTTTAACTGTATTTGCAGTGTAAGTGTGTATTTCATCCATATCCCTTTAACTGTATTTGCAGTGTAAGTGTGTATTTCATCCATATCCCTTTAACTGTACTTGCAGTGTAAGTGTGTATTTCATCCATATCCCTTTAACTGTACTTGCAGTGTAAGTGTGTATTTCATCCATATCCCTTTAACTGTATTTGCAGTGTAAGTGTGTATTTCATCCATATCCCTTTAACTGTACTTGCAGTGTAAGTGTGTATTTCATCCATATCCCTTTAACTGTACTTGCAGTGTAAGTGTGTATTTCATCCATATCCCTTTAACTGTACTTGCAGTGTAAGTGTGTATTTCATCCATATCCCTTTAACTGTACTTGCAGTGTAAGTGTGTATTTCATCCATATCCCTTTAACTGTACTTGCAGTGTAAGTCTGTATTTCATTAAATTGGCTGCTCCAACCTTGAGGAAATGGGTTTCTTTCTACTGTGGGCGAGTTGTACAGCAATAAGAAGTTATAACTTATACTAAGCAATGGAATAGCAGAACAAGCTCCCGCATTCCTATTTTGAATGCCGCGTAAACTGAATTGAAAGGTGATGCATGCGTTGTAGAGCAGCCAGACCCAACACGCCAACATAAACACTGCATACCGACCTATCAATTCAGTCTACGCAGCATGTAAATAGGGATATGGGGTATCTCTCCTCTGTTCCTCAATAAGGTGGCCACAACGTTTTTTGATTGGCTGAACTGCCCACCTATAGTAAAAAGAAAAAAACAATTGCTTTGGGTTTAGGTTGGGCGGCTGTTGTAGGAAATTTGTAAAATATCTGCTAGAGTGAAACCATACACACTTATACTACAAATACAAACACCATAAGACATTAAATACAGTTACTGGCTCAATTGTCAAATATAATTTGGTTTAGTGTCCTTTAAAGAACAATTCAGTAGATATAAAGTTTAAGGAGCTGATTTATCAAATGGTGGGCTGTAGCGAATCATGTCCGCCCGACATCGCTAAATGCTGACAGCACTGAACACAAAATTTTTGTTTTGTAATTCAGAAAGAGCATGCAATTTTAAGCAACTTTCTAATTTACTCCTATTATCAATTTTTCTTTTTCTCTTGCTATCTTTATTTGAAAATAAGGCATCTATGCTTTTTTTGGGTTCAGTACTCTGGACAGCAATTTTTTATTGGTGGATGAATTTATCCACCAATCAGCAAGGACAACTCAGGTTGTTCACCAAAAATGGGCCGGCATCTAAACTTACATTCTTGCATTTTAAATAAAGATACCAAGAGAATGAAGAAAATTTGATAAAAGGAGTAAATTAGAAAGTTGCTTAAAATTGCATGCTCAATCTGAATCATGAAAGAAACATTTTGGGTACAGTGTCCCTTTAACATTGCACAAGTATTTCTGGTGAAATGCTTGTGCAAAGCCGCTCCACCATATAATAAACAGCGGTCAAAAAGCTTATTTCATATTGTCAAAATTGTTCCTTGCACATAGACAGAAAAAGTCAAAATCGTGTTCAAAGGTCACAAGTCTTGTGCAATAAAGTACAAATCTCCTGTGCAATCCCATGAGAGCCTTATTATGTGATAAACTGAAATCTTATTACCATTTAAATATTAAGAGCTTGTCAAGTCCTTCGTGTCTATATGTATTTCTTTTTGTTTGCAGGGTACTAGTTTGTTTAGAAACCATCCCTCTTTTTGGAGAGTGAGTGAAAGTTCCTTTAAGTATTTTTTTTTTGCAGACCACAGTACACAGTACTGTTCTATATTTGGGCTTGAAAAAAATTGTTCATCTAGGAGCCAGGTGAAACATTTAGAAGCCAGAATTTGTGAGATTATATGTACTGTATAGTTGAAAGCACTGGGGTTAGAGAACTATTTTTTTCTGAAATCTTAAACCCTTTCGGGGCGCATGACTTTCATCAGCCATTTCTTTTGTTTCGGATGAAT
This sequence comes from Bombina bombina, assembly GCF_027579735.1. Lineage (NCBI taxonomy): Eukaryota > Metazoa > Chordata > Amphibia > Anura > Bombinatoridae > Bombina > Bombina bombina. The sequence goes on along the minus strand of NC_069505.1, from coordinate 96,060,511 downwards.
TTCATTAACACACATTCGTTTGTTGATGAAATTTGTTAACAAATGGAATTCCTGTATTAACCCCTAAACAGACACAACCCAAATCGAAATAGACCCCTTTTCTATAAAACCATTACTCTATTAACCTCTAAACCCCTACAACCCCTATCGCAATAAGCCCCTACACTATTAATCCCTAAGAAGTAACAACCCCCATTGCAATAAGCCCCCTATTCTATTAACCCAGAACCGCCACAACCCCCTAAACAACCGTACACAACTAACCCCTAAACCCTCTACACTATTATCCCCTAAACTGTCACAACCCCATCATAATATAAACCCCCTACTTTATTATCCCCTAAACCGCCACCACCTCCATCACAATAAACCCATACACTATTAACACCCTAACTGCAGTGCTAACCACAACACCCAAGACCCCTAACCTAAGATAAAAAGAAAACTATATTTAAAAAAATACTGCTATAAAAGCCCCATGAAATTAAAAGGCTACCCTAAAAACCCCAATACTAAAACTAAAGTACCCTAAAAAAAATAGCCCCCTAAAACCCCTATCCTAAAATTAAAGTATTATAAAAAAAATTAAAAAGCTCCCTAAAATAACCTATCCTAAAAAAAACAAAAAACTAACACTAAACCCCTTTTTATACTACTCACCATCCGAAGTCTTCTCGTCTTTTCTTTATCTGAAGTATCCAAATGGGCAAAATGGGTCCTCTGCTTTTCTTTATTAGAAGTAATCCAAATGGTCAAAGGGATCCCCTTCTTTTCTTGATCTGACGTAATCCAAATGGAAAAGGGGTCCTTCTGGACTCTCTTCTGCGGCTCCTTGGCAGTGGCTCCTCGGCAGCGGCTCCTTGCGGCAGTTCCTCCACTTCTTTGGTTCTCTTCATGCCGCCCCCCACAGCCACTTCTTGGCTTCCAGTATCCCACTTTTATAGGAGTGTCCTGGCTGTACCATTGGCTGATTTTTAATTCAATTTTAAATTAGCCAATAGAATAAGCTTTTGTTTTTCAATCAGCCGAAGCAAATTCTATTAGCTGATTTAGTTGTAGCATATTTTAGTTTTATTTTAGTTTTAAGATGGGGCTTTAGGTGTTTTTTGTACAAAATGATTATACCGTTTACCATTTTTTTTCCAGAAAGTTATTTTAAAGAGGACTCCTAGTGGCTTGAAATGTTGAAATTTAAAGTAAATTTGAAGAAAATGGAGTATTTTTAGACGTAAGTGCTAAAAACAATTTACTTTACAGTCTAAAGAGATGAGGATATGGTTAGCCGATACTACAGAAAAAAATAATGACTTAATCTTAATGAAATTTGGCATGCAGACAGATTTTATTGTCTAGTAGGTACTTTTTATTTAGAAAAACAAGAGCAGTGTTTGCTGAGATATAAAGGTTAAAGCCCCTTTATTTTTTTTTATTTTTTTTTTTTAATTTTACAAGAATTTTTATTGAGAACCAAAAGTACATACAGTCAATAAACACAAAGGAAGACAATTATCCTCCTCAAAAAAAGAACATCAAAGTAAGTACATAGATTTGACAAATAGCATCTAGACATATTTCTGAGCAATAAACGTTTAGGTATGTTTTAAACAAGATGTATATATCTAGATATCAATTGAGAATTAACCTCAAGGTTCATAGGGATCTCAGATAATAAAATGTAAATGTAGCTTCTGTAGTGAAGAATTGTAAGTGACAGCTAGAACCACATGTCTTGAATATCAAGACGAACTCTAGCTAAGCTAAGGTATTTAGTAATATTGTGTATGGGGGAGGGGTAGGCCAAGGGAAAGAAGGGCAAGGGGGTCATCTCACGGGAGGTGGTGGGAAAAATTTGGGTGAGAAAGGGAATGGGGTAAAAGGAAACAGTAAGGAGGGATTGGTGGTAGCAGAAGTAGTATAGAGGGTATAGGGAGGAAGGGAGAGGGGAGAAGGAGAAAAAAAAAAAAATTAAAATGGGGGGGGGGGGGGGGAGGGGTAAAAAAGTTTGTGCACTGCGTCCCCGGTCTCAGATTTTTGCGTTACTACCAGGGGAGAGATAGCGGCAAGAGGCAATATTTAGGTCTACTGGATCTGAATCCAGTCTTCCCATATTGCCCAGTAATCTTCCATGCGTTCCAGTGAACCATACGCAAACTTCTCCATGTTAGCCAGGTACTGTATTACCTCGCAAACATCCGATATTGTAGGTGGAGCAACTTGTTTCCATGCTCTAGCGATGCAAAGCTTGGTGGCTGCCATCACATAGATCACCAGTTGTTCGCTGCATTTGGGGAGGGCTTTATCTAAGATGTGGAAAAGGGCTGAGCGTGGCGTCAGTTGTATAGTCAAGTTCATAGAGTGCAACAGGGTCTCAACGTCCCTCCAAAGATCTCGGATTTTTGGGCATGACCACCACACATGAGAGTTGGAGCCTTCTCCTCCACATAGTCTCCAACATTCTGAGGAAGCGCTAGGAAACATTTTCGACAGTTTAGTGGGCACTCTATACCATTGCAGTATAAGTTTCATATAGCTTTCAAAAATCGTTATGCAGTGAATCATTTTTTTTTTGTCAGTTGGATCGCATCTTCCAACTCTTTGTCTGACATGTTTAAAGCTAATTCCCTACACCACATTTTGATTTGGCTCGGGAGGCCCACTGAATGATCTTGTAGGAGGGCCCTGTAGTGAAATGTAAGAGGTTTTACTGTTCCTAACTCATGTAGCCATCTCTCTTCCCATTTAGAATGGGGTCTGAGATTTTGAGTCCCAAATTTCCAGGAGCGGAGCAAGCTAAGTACTCTACAATATTCAAAGGAAAGCCATAGGGGGGAACCCCTCAGTAAGTCGAGTACTTGTTGAACCGACATAAGCTTCCCATTAGAAAACAAGTGTTCTACCAGCTCGAATTCATGTTGTATCCAGAACTCGACGTGGATATTTGGGAGGTCCCATAGGAGACCTCTCATCTGATGAATCGGTGATGGGTGTGGGGCAATTTCTGTATGGTGTCTGAGCTCGTGCCACATTTTAATATTTTGCTGTACTATGGGGTTAAGAACCTTGTCGACTAGTTGCTTGTGTCTGGGAACCCACAGAACACTCGGAAGATCCAAGCCCTCGGGTAGATGCAATTCCTCAATTTTGAACCATTTTGGTTTCTCTCTAGCGGGGCCCCAAGCCGTGATCTGCGATAATCTGGTAGCCTCATAATAGAGAAATACGTTTGGAAAAGCCACTCCACCTCTAGAGAATTCCCTCTGCATGGTTTTATAGCCAATCCGAGGTGTCTTTTTCCCCCAGACATAGTTGATAAAGAGCCGGTGGATTTGCTGTAGGGTGCCATGTGGAATATTCAACGGAATGCAACGAAATAGGTATAATACCTTAGGGAGTAGCGACATTTTCACTGTGGCTATGCGTCCCATCCAAGAAATCTCTCTGAAGTCCCATCTGCGAATTAGGGACTGTAGCTCAGTAATTAGAGGGTCAAAGTTCAGAGATAGAATCTTATCTAGATCCGCACTCAGCTGGATGCCGAGATGTTTAATGGATGTTGTGGACCAATGAAAATCATACACTTCTTGCAGGTTTAAGAGCTGATTGCTAGGTATATTAATACTGTATTCTTCCGTTTTCGACATATTTATCTTATAGTAGCTCAGTAAGCTGAACTGTGCTAAGGTGGTGAACACTGCTGGAGCTGAGCACTTAGGGTTCGAGAGAAAGAGGGTGACATCATCTGCGTATAACGCGATCTTTTCCTGGCCGGGACCCACTTGTATCCCTTCGATATTAGGCGACGCACGGATCGCCTCCACTAGTGGTTCCATGACCAGGGCGAATAACAAGGGGGACAGTGGGCACCCCTGCCTGGTTCCATTAGAGATGTCAAAGGGGGGGAGCAGAAGCCCAGTCCTCTCACCCTGGCGCTTGGACAGGAATACAGGGCTCTGATCATAGTGATAGCCTCAGGCGGAAAGCCAAATGTCTCCAAGACCCTCCACATATATTCCCATCTGACCCTGTCAAACGCCTTTTCGGCATCTAGTGACAGGGCCAGGAGGGGGGTGTCCCGCCTTTTTGCTTCAGTGAAGATAGAAATCAATCGTCTCGTATTGTCCGGTCCTTGCCGGCCACAAACAAAGCCGACTTGGTCTGTATCAATCAGTGACGGCAGTAAGAAGGACAGTCTATCCGCAAGAATTTTGGAGTATAATTTTGTGTCCACATTAATGAGCAAAATAGGGCGAAAATTGCCGCATTGGGATGGGTCTTTGCCTGGCTTGGGTATCGCGACGATAGTTCGATATATTCTTTTAATATCTGTCCCTTCGATCTAATTTCATTGTAAGTGTGGCACAATATGGGTTTAAGTTGCGTCTGCAACTTTTTATAGAGTTGCCCCGGGAACCCGTCCGGGCCCGGGGCTTTGTCGTTCTTTAACTGTTTAATTGCCAATCCCAGCTCTATCTCAGTGATAGGTGCAATTAACTTGTCTTTATCCTCCTCTGAGAGTACTGGCAGATTCAATTTCTCCAAGAAGGAGGAAATCTCCTGAGGGGGTGCTACTACAGGCCTCTCATGCAAGTCAATGTTATAGAGGCGCTCGTAGAAATTCGCAAAGGCCTTCCCTATGTCCTCGGGGGCACACACTCTTCGTCCCTCAAGGTCAAGGTATGGTATTCGGGAGCACGCTAGCCTCTGTTTCAATTTGTTCGCTAACATCGCGCCTGCTTTGTTGCTTTTGGAGTACATAATCATTTTGAATCTCGAGAGGGCTCGTTTAAATTTTTCCACTTCTAGATTCTTGATTTGTGATTTTAGAATCAGAATCTCGCTGGATAGACTATCTGTAGGAGCTAGTATATTTTGCCGTTCTCTCGTTCTCAAGTCACAGGTGAGTTTCCCCAGTGGGGCTCCCCACTTCTTTTTAATACTGGATGCCTTTGCGATACAAAACCCCCTGATATAGGCCTTTAAGGCTGCCCATCTGATTTGATGTGAGGTCTGGTTAGGTCTGTTTATCTCCAGAAATTCCTCTATCTTATCTACCAGATCTGGGACGAAGGATGCGTCTTCCCACAGAAATTTTGGAAGTCTCCATGACGGTCTGATCAATGTAGATTTTTCCATGTCAATTGACATAGCTACAGCATCATAGTCAGACCATGGGCAACTGCATATGCTAGAGTTTGTGATGTTGTTCATAGACCAAGAGTCGAGAAAGAAATAGTCCAATCTCGAGTACGACCTATGAGGGGGTGAAAAGTACGTATAATCTCGCGATTCTGGGTGGCATGCCCGCCACACATCCTAAAGTTCAGATTGGTATATGAGGTTCTGGAACTTAGGGGCCGTGGACTTAGAATAATTATCTAAGACTTTATTGTTCGGGATTTTTTTGTCTATGTAGGGGTCCCAGACTAGATTGAAGTCACCTCCTAATATCAACGTGCCTTGTTTTAGACCATCTATAAAATGTAACATTGTGCGCAAAAAGGCTATCTGACCCTGATTGGGGGCGTATAAGTTTACAAGAGTATAGAGATGTGAATTGAGTTTGCAGATCACTAATAGAAACCTCCCTTCCGGGTCCGTTTCCAGGTGTATTTGTTGAAATGCCACCGCTGCGCTGACACAGATTGATACTCCCCTACTTTTTTCTTGGTAAGTCGAATTGAGAACTATCGGATAGTGTTTGGATTTTAGAGCTGGGGTATTTGTCGTGGCCCAGTGGGTCTCCTGTAAGAAGGATACATCACACCGAAGCTTCTTTAAGTACGATTGTACCATGCTGCGCTTTGCTGGTGAGTTAAGCCCCTTCGTGTTAAGAGAGACAAATTTAAGACCGGGGCTCATTGTCACACGTGGAGAGAAGGGGGGAGGGAGAGAGAAAAAAAAAAAAAAAGGGGAGGGAGGGGAAGAGGGAGGAGGTAAGAGGGTTAAGGTAAATGTGGTTTGGTTATAGTCGTCTGATCCTCAGATATGAGGATATGAGTAATAAGTCACTTAGGAAATACGATTGAATCTGTGTTCTTTTGCTTACTTTCGGTAAGCTGTGGTGTTACCCTTGGGGGGGGTGAAGCGGTGCAGTCTGACGATCGTATGGACTAGTGTCCAATAGGATAGAGGAGAAAAGCCAGCAAGGGGGAAGGGAGAAGGGGGGGAGGTCCGGGCCGAGGCAAGGTCCGTAGGTGGGGAGGTATAGGGGTTGTACTTTAGGTGGGATCTGTCTGTTCTAGATTAGGGGTGAAATTGTCATTAAGGGAAAAAGTGAATATCAGACGAGCCAATATGACGTCTTAACAATCCCATTGATAATATCTAGTCACAACAACAATATTTTCTTTTTTATCTTTTTCCCCCTTTTTTTTTCTTTTCTTCCCTTTTTTTTTTTTTTTTTTTTTTTTTTAAAACGGAAATGCTGGATAAGATGACATTATGCTATAATAAACATAGGAAACAGTGTGGTCAGTTACAGCAAGAACTTTTCAAATATACATTTGCCTGCAATGTTCTCTCTATATTGTGGATCAAATATTATAACTCTGTTCAAACATCCTACTTAGTTATAACCATTTATGGTTTGGCTAGTCTATATTAAAGAATGTAAAAACAGACACATCATAAACAATATTAAATGGCACGTAGAAACATTGCAAGATAAACATAAAACTCAGGATGTTTTGCTGCTAGTAGCACATTAGGGTCTCGATAACTAGGATAAAAAGTCTCTTATTGTGTCCCTGAAGCTACAGCATCTCTTCGCATAACTCTTCCAAATAAGGCCCTCCCTCTCCTGGGGTGGTAGCTCTCAACTTCTATTCCCAGCTAGGTGGGCTAGGGCCAGGAAATGGATAACTAAGTACTCTTAAAAGCCCCTTTATTTTGATATATTCCAAGCATGCTCATGAGAAGCAAACATATGAAAAATAAGTGAAGACATGCTCAGTAGTAATTTAGCAACAGAGGTTTGTGGGAACTTTAGTCTGTATGGTGGAAGCCTATAGCCTGGAGGATAGTGAGTGCATACAGCGGTGTTTACTAGGTTAGTTTAAGGCTGATCTTAGACCCTAAAAAGGTTTATAGTACTTCAATATAAGTGGTAAAACCCCTCTTTCCAAAGAACAGAGCAGCAATGAAATAGTGTAAAATTAAAGGGTCACACAACTAGGTGGCTATCAGGTGATTAACATGACAACAGTAATCACTTGATGAAACAATAGCCACATGGAACAACACCACAAAGGGTTGGGTATCCCCTCTGTTGCTCCCCAATATGCAGATAAAGATAAGACATAATTTTCTTCTGTTTAAAATCAGTATTTCTGTGTCTGCCAAGTTGTAAGATGATTTTTATTCCAATGAATAATACTTAGCCGTACTGTTCCTTTTTTTGGGGTTCTAGTAAATCTAAAGAGGTCCTTATAACTCTCTAACTATATAAATTTATGTGCTAATAACCGTCAAGTGATCTTTATGGTAATAACCTGGTGGCACCCGCTACCCTCATTTTAATCTGGTCCCCGACCTACTAAAATTTTGAAGATTTCTAAATACTTGAGATAATTGGGTTAGTGTAAGACTAGAAGACATATATTATATAAAGCACGGTACAAGTATTTTATGTTTGTTGATGTTTTTTGTTTAATTAAATTGTACTAATCTAAGTGAGGTTGGACATAGGTTATGGCTTAAACCATTCCTCAGTGAAATCAGAATTGTGTGTTGTTTTAAGTGTATCTAATATTTTTAATATTAGATGTTTTAGTCATAAACATTTTCTTCATTAAAGGGACACTGAACCCAAATTTTTTCTTTCATGATTTAGATAAAGCAGCAATTTTAAGCTACTTTCTAATGTACTCCTATTAGCAAATTTTCTTTGTTCTCTTGCTATCTTTATTTGAAAAATAATGCATCTAAGATTTTTTTTTCTTTGGTTCAGGACAATGGACAGCACTTTTTTATTGGTAGATGAATTTATCCACCAATCAGAAAGCACAACCCAGGTTGTTCACCAAAAATGGGCCGGCATCTAAACTTACATTCTTTCATTTCAAATAAAGATACCAAGAGAATAAAGAAAATTTGATAATAGGAGTAAATTAGAAAGTTGCTTAAAATGTCATGCTCTATCTGAATCACGAAAAAAATATGTTGGGTTCAGTGTCCCTTTAATTGCAGATGGTAACAAAGAATACAAGTCACATGTTTCAATTAGTAATCTTTAATAAATAACATAGGTATAGAATCCTAGTTTTGGTGCTTTGTAGGGTTGCACCGATACCATTTTTTATGACCGAATACAAGTACCGATACTTGTTTTCAAATACTCGCCGATACCAATTACCGATACTTTTTTTTAATGTCATGTGACAATTTACCAAGCACAATACAGACTAATTATTTAAGATTCCTTCTTTATAATTATAAAGGACTGTAATTCAAAAGACATTATGAAATAATAAAAAAGTTCACTGAACATGTTTATAAATAAAAAATATTACAATAAAATATTACAATTAAAGGGGTGATGCAATTGGGTTGTAGGGCTGTTATATAACATCAATCTGACATTTGTATGGAGGTTGAACAGTCTTTCAGTTTCCACACTACTGCATGGGGCAGAAAGATATTTTTGGCCCATTTTAGCCAGAGCTGGAAATCTGTTTATTAACTGCCCAGTACTTCAGGTGTTTGTCTGAACGAGGTACAGTGATCTCTACTACAATAATACAAATAACAGCAATTTGTATTGGCAGAACAGTAGTAAACCATTTTTAGTTTAGGTTCCACTCCAGTTTAAAATGAAATGGGAACATGCAGTTTGAAAAAACACCACAAGATAGCGTATGGGTAGGAAGTGGAGGTATCGGTTTAAGTATCGGTGCATTTGCACAAGTACAAGTACTCATGCAAATACTTGGTATCGGTACCGATACCGATACTAGTATTGGTATCGGTGCAACCCTAGTGCTTTGAGAAGAAGGTAAACTGATGAAAAATGTGGAACCACAAAGTGTGTGTTAAACATTTAGATAATAAATACAGATGCAGTTTATTTACCATGTACACCATGAATATATTTTGAACAACAATATTATTAGTAGGAGTCAACATGGTTTTATGATGGATAGATTGTGTAAAACTAACCTAATTGCATACTATGAAGAAGTCAGTAAAAGTATAGATGAGAGTGTTACCTTGGATGTGATCATTTTTGAATTTGCAAAAGTACTTGATACAGATCCCTTTTGAAGATTATTGTACAAATTAAGAGAGGTTGATTTGGAGAAAAATGCTTGTACTGTACTGAAAAGGAGTTTATGGATAGAATGCATGTTGTTGATGGAAAATTCTCAAGTTAGGCAAAAGTGATTGGTGGTGTACATCAGGTTCTGTTCTGGGTCCATTTGTCCTTAAAAAAAAAGGGTTTTGAAGGCCATGTGTCAGTGTTTGCAGATGACACAAAATTAAGTAAGGTAATACAGTCTGAACAGGCTGTTACTTCTCTACAGAAAGACCTGTATACATTGGGGGACTGGGCAGGCAAGTGGCAGATGAGATTCAGTCTAGATAAATGCAAAGTTATGCATTTTGAAGGAAAAATAAACATGCAACATATAATCTTGAGTTAAGGCTGTACATGGCTGTAGATAACAGACTTAGCAATGTCAGCCAGCAGTTGCAATGGCTAATAAGGTACTGCCATGTATAAAGGGGAGTAATTTGCTTGATGAAAATAAAATTTTGCTGTGTTATAATTCAATGGTAATGGTATAATTCAACCTTGAATATGCAGGGACATTTTGGCTGCTAGTTTCTAAGCAGGACATTGAAGAACTAGAAAAAAAGTACAAAGGAGGATGACAAAATTGGTATGGGGAATAGAAGTTTTGCATTATAAAGGAAGGTTGCAATTATTTACAATGGAAAAAAGGCATCTCTTAGGGGATATGATTATATTATACAGATATATAAAGGGCCCATATAACCAATTATAAGATGATCTGTTTATGAATGGGACTATACAAAGGACAAGAGTTCATACATTGAGACTTGAGGATGAGAAATTTCACCTACAGTAGCGTACGTTTTTTTTTTTTCTACAGTGAGAACAATAGGAATATGGAATTCTCTGCTTAATGAGGTTGTTTTAGCAAATTCTCTCTATGCTTTTAAAAAAGGTCTAGATGCTTTTTGTGTGTGTTTTTTTGGAAACCATTACATACAGGAACATAACAGTAATGACAGTATAGGAGCAGCGTGTTGATTCAATGAGAAATCTCGTCTCTCCTTTGGGGTCAAGAAATACTTTTTTTATTGCCTTCTTTTGATCCAATGTACTAAAAGGAATGTGTGGTTGAACTTGATGGGCTTGAGTCTTTTTTCAAACTATATTACTAGGAAGTCATGTACCTATGTAATATCTAAACATCTCTTTTATTGTAAGCCATAAAGAGCCCATTGTGTGAGCACCAGGAGAGATTACCTGTGCACATTCCATTTCTGTATGCAAATACACTTCATAGGGATGTGACATTCTTAACGTATCATCTACTGATAACATTTTAATAACATATATAGGCCTCTAGTTATCAAGCCGTCAACCGCAAATACGCTGGAATTCCCCAGTTTATTTGTGGAACCCCTACTGCCCGGCAAAAGTAGAATATAGTGACGTAAGCTTCGATCTGCCACAGATTGATTCTTACATCACTACAGATGTTCCGAACGCAAGTTCGGCACAATCTGACTACTTTTGGTGGTTATCAAACTACTACTAGGTACGCTCGCCACTATTCCGGGCCAGCGTACCTGGTTTTCAATCCGCCGCCCTGGAGGCGGCGGATCCCATAGGAATCAATGGGAGTCTGACCATAGCGAAAGTTCATGTTCGCTGCAGCCCGATATCCCAGTGATTCCTATGGGAAAGGTCTGCACCTAAAACCCTAACATGTACCCCGAGTCTAAACACCCCTAATCTGTCCCCCCCTACACCGCCGCAACTAAATAAATATATGAACCCCTAAACCACCGCTCCCGGACCCCGCCGCCACCTACATTATACATATTAACCCCTAATCTGCCGCCCCCTATACCGCCGCCACCTACATAAACTTATTAACCCCTATCCTGTGGATCCCGGACCCCGCCGCAACTAAATACATTTTTTAACCCCTAAACCGCCGCACCCGGAGCCCACCGCCACCTATATTAAAGTTATTAACCCCTATCCTGCCCCCCACTACACTGCCGCAACCTACATTAAACTCATTAACCCCTAAACCGCCGCTCCCGCACCCCCGCCGCAACTAAATTAAATGTTTAACCCCTAAACCACCGCTCCCGGACCCCGCCGCCACCTATATTAAACTTATTAACCCCTAACCCTAAGTCTAAGACTAATACCCCCCTAACTTTAATATTATTTTAATAAATCTAAATAAAACGTACTCGTATTAACTAAATTATTCCTATTTAAAACTAAATACTTACCTATAAAATAAACCATAAGATAGCTACAATATAACTAATAATTATATTGTAGCTATTTTAGGGTTTATTTATATTTTACAGACAACTTTGTATTTATTTTAACTAGGTACAATAGCTATTAAATAGTTAATAACTATTTAATAGCTACCTAGCTAAAATAATGAAAAAATTACCGTAAAATAAATCCTAACCTAAGTTACAATTAAACCTAACACTACACTATCATTAAATAAATTAAATAAATTACCTACAATTACCTAAAATTAAATAAAATAAACTCTAGTACAAAAACAAACAAACACTAAATTACAGAAAATAAAAAAGAATTACAAGAAGTTTAAACTAATTACACCTAATCTGAGCCCGCTAATAAAATAATAAAGCCCCCCAAAATAAAAAAATGCCCTACCCTATTCTAAATTACCAAGTAACCAGCTCTTTTACCAGCCCTTAAAAGAGCTTTTTGCGGGGCATTGCCCCAAAGTAATCAGCTCTTTTACCTGAAAAATAAAACACAACCTCCCCCCCAACATTAAAACCCACCACTCACATACCCCTACTCTAACCCACCCAATCCCCCCTTAAAAAAAACCTAACACTAACCCCCTGAAGATCTCCCTACCTTGAGCCGTCTTCACCCAGCTGAGCCGAATTCTTCATCCAATCCGGGCGATGTGGTCCTCCATCCGGTAAAAGTCTTCATCCAAGCGGCAAAGAAGAGGTCCTCCATCCGGGCGATGTCTTCCTCCAAGCGGCATCTTCTATCTTCTTTCTTCCGGCTCCATCTTCAGACCGCCGACGCGGAACATCCACCTTCCCCAATGGACTAACGACGAATGGCGGTTCCGTTAAGCGACGTCATCCAAGATGGCGTCCTTCGAATTCCGATTGGCTGATAGGATTCTATCAGCCAATCGGAATTAAGGTAGGAAAAATCTGATTGGCTGATTCAATCAGCCAATCAGATTGAAGTTCAACAGCCAATAGAATGCGAGCTCAATCCGATTGGCTGATTGGATCAGCCAATCGGATTGAACTTCAATCTGATTGGCTGATTGAATCAGCCAATCAGATTTTTCCTACCTTAATTCCG